>NW_026578252.1:0-80000 GCF_029603195.1 Condylostylus longicornis | reverse complement strand
CGATTTCGAAGACCCTGGAGCACCCATTATTTCACCATTGTTTCACTTCATGCAAATAAAAGTCCTTTGTTGATAAAAATACTAGTCTCAGTGTGAAACCAACTTCTAAGGTCTTATGACTTAGGTTATTTTTATTTGATATAATATAAGCACGACTAACACGGAAAAAATTAGGGTGCTTGAATGACATATCTTAAGGATTTAAGTTCGTGAAATACCCAAAAATTGAGTAGGAAAGTTGTTATAGTATGATAAACATTTAAGAAAATGCTGAAATTGAATATCCTCTATATTACGAAAACAAGTATTGTATCTAAAAAACCTAACTTTTTGTTAGAGCGAAAAGTCTTCTCATTTTGTTATAAATAAAAATAACGTAATAAAGTAAGAAGCAAAATATTTCAAATAATTTTCTTTTTTTTAAATTAATTTACTCGATTACCGATCGGATTGCATACAATGAGAGGTGTTATGTGATGGCAACAAATTTTGCATATCGAGTTTTCGGCGGAAACGCACTTCCCAATGGCAGAGAAGTGTATATAAACTATTTTTAGTATCTGTGTATCTCTAGTATCTCTAACGCTTGTATCTCTAATTCGACAGAACCGATTTTGATATTTACATTCAAAAAACATTCTAGAATATTCATAGAAGCAGGGACAACTCTTATTACAAGTCTACTTAGAATATTTCTATTTGGAGCCATCGCTTTAAATCTGGTGTATCTAATTGCAGAAATAATTTTTGCTTGAATATTTAGATAGTAATTATTTTTGTTGCTGGTTTCTGTTTGAAAAAACCAAAAAAGTCAATTTAAAAAAAAAAAACTAAAATAAGTTTTACCAAGGTTTGTTTTTTATTTCAGGTAAACGAATTAACGAATCTAATAACCACCCAATACAAACGAAAAACTTACAACCAGCGGACGCATCATATTTGCGACGTGAACCGCCAAATAATTTAGATCAAAGGTCTATATTAAAGGAAGCCGCTTTGGTTCTGAAACAAGTAGAAAGAACAAAGTGTAAAGCAGAACCAGTTGAAGAAAGTAAAGTTGTTACACCATCTTTGAAATATAAACAGTCAAAAGTAATAGCAACCGCAAATAAATTCAATTCGTTACCAACCCGAAGAAAAAATAAGTCCGGAAAGCTACTTGCCCGGAGTGTAAGTGACGCATCAGCAAAAAAAAACAAAAAGCCCTCAATTTTTAATTTGTTTAATCGTAGAAGTGATACAAATTTAACCCAAATAGATGAAGATATTCGATTTAAAGAGAGTGGTGGTCGTCGATTAATACGCGGTAAAAGTAACTTAACTGATTTTATATGCAAAGAAAACGATAAAAGTGCGTTATTAGAAAACGACAAGATTGATTCAGAAAACGAAAATATTGACCATAATATCGGAGTTATAAAACAAATTGTAGGGAACGTTGAGAAAGCATGTTATATTAATGAAGCTGTGGTTAGTGATGACAATTTTAAAAATATAGCATTAAGGAATAACTTTAGAAAAGAAGAGATTAAGGAAAATAGAAATCTGACGAGAAATAGCTCTAATCGATTAAGTAATAAAGAAAATTCACCTCCATATGCAATTTCCAGCAGCAACGCAAATATTAGCAAATATCAAGCAACAGAAGATTTATCAACAAAAAAAGACACTGAAGATCCCTATCCCTCTATTAACTTGAAAGCTATGTACAAGGATATGCACTGCTCTCAACTACCACCAGAAAAGCTCCCTCTTACAAAAGGTTTAACGGTAGATGGAATGGTGAAGCGTTTGATTCTAGAAAGATTTTCTCCTCCCCCTGCAATAAGTGGACCAGTGTTTTCATATACTAGACCAAATGAGGCTATTATATATGCTCAATTAACTGCAGATGATTTTGAAGATCGAAATGAAGAAATACTTGTGAATACTACTACGAAAGAAAGTGAATCATCACCTAATTCAGATTTTCAAATATCAAATAGCTGCAAAGTAACTGAAACGGCTCGTGTACCGAGTTACTTTACTAATCAGAATGATAGTAGTGGTCACAACAATTCGGAAATCTATTTAACTGACTTTTATCAACATGATCAAGAACCAAAACCATTCTCCAAAATATTTTTTCGAGGACAAAACTCCTCACCAGAAAGAAATCGACATAGTCCACGGAATTTGAGTGATGATGAAGGCCTGGGATTTGAGTCAAAAAAATATTTTGACGACGAGTTGTCGAATCAAACAAGCACATCCGACAATCATTTTAATGCCTTACAGTACATTGAACAAGACAAATCACTTTCTGTAGAACCTTTGACTGTTCCAGTTATTCACGGTTCCTTACCGCCAATCGACCTTACTATGAATAAACGACGTGGCGGTGGTATAGGTTCTCATCAAGAAGATTATCCAATCAAAGCTCAAAATGAATTTAATAATTTAAAAAGTAGACGGGAAGCTTTAGAATCAAAAATTTATTCTAGGAAATTCGTGAGTAATAAATGGCAGCCACTTACTGATGAGCATAACGACTATCATGACGATAATCTTGTACTAAATGTAAATAAAACGAAACATCCCAAAATTGGAAAAAGGAGTTCGCCTAACAAGATAGTTCGACATTTATATCTTGAAAGAGGGAATAATGACAAACTCGATAATTTACAATCCCTTGACATTTTTGAAAACTGTTCACCAGCACAAGCATCTTCTAATTCAAGTTTTACTTCAAAACAACCGGAATTAAAATCATCCAAACATGTACGTACACAATCTTTTGATGATGATAGTCACAAAAACATTTATGAGAAGGAAATTAATTATGACCAAGATGAAAAAAGCCGAGTTATAGAATTTTTTAAGAAAGACCTTTCAGATTCCTCCGAAATTTTGAGAGATCTCTCCTTATTTAAAAGAGACCACTGTAGCACAGATTTTAGGTCTAAAAATAGTGACAATTTATTTCAGCAGTCAAGGAAAAAAACATCAAATCAATCCCAACAGGATGAAAAATGGGACATAAAAACATTAACCCACAATAGAAAATCTCAGCCTAGCTTTGATAAAGGTGATTCTGGTATTGAGAACGATTTTCGAAAGGAATCATTTAATAGTGACTTTCTAACAAAGTAATGAAAATGTTATGAATGAAGAAATCTGCAGTGTAATTTTTTTTTTTTTTAGATGGCGAGATCCGATACCTTGTGATGTTATGAAATTATGTGACCTATTTTTAAGAAAGGAACGTCGTCATACAGAAGATTTGCATCAATATCATAAGAAATATGATTTTGTTTTTCGAGAAAGAAGCATAGATGATGGTTCTCACTTTGATCCGCGATTAGACAAATACTCTCAGGAAGCGAAGTTTCGGAACAGAGTCCCTTTCTCATTAAACAGAAAGACAGCATTGCTGACGAAATCCAATTTCGCAAGCGAAATACGCAAACAAAAAGATGGGGTTGCAAAAACTGATAGAAAAATTGGAGGATTAGAAAAAGTGAAGAAGCTTTTTGGAGGGAAAAAAAAGGAAAAAAAAGAGTTTTCTTCAGGTAGCGAAAAAAGTAATTCGATCGAAAAGGATAATTATATGGTTAATGAGGAGGAGATGAGGTCGAGGTACATGGAGTATCGTGGACCAGAAGCAAAAGAAACACATGTGAGATATTGAATTTTATTTTTTGTCGAAATTTTATTTTTATTTTTGGTTCTTTTTTTGCTACATGTCTTGTGTTTTTTGTTCCTTTTCTTAAGTTGAAAACTTAAGGTTTCTGAAATTTATTTTTCAAAGCACAACCACAAAGGGTTTTGGAAACAGGTCGTGCAAGACGTACTTAATTACGACACCTTCAAGTCTCTCAGTTTTTCTTGAATTTGCACAGTAACGCAAAGAAAGAAAACGTTGACGTCCGCAATTTTTGGGATATTTCAAATCCTCTTTTGAATTTAGATTCGTGATATTATTATTTCCAAGGTAAAAACATGTTATCTGATTAGAAATTGTGGATATGTATTATGGAAAATTGTTTTGCTATTCCCATTTACATAAGCGTATGAGTATAATCAATTGAACTTACTGATAATTAAAAGTAGAAATTTAGCAAAACGTGCTCCAAATTTTAAAAGCTTTTGAACTTTTTGGAAATCTGAAAAATATGCAGCTTGGAATTTTATTTTTTATTATTTTTTTGTATATTTTTTTTTACTATTCTTTTTTGTACTACTCACTTTAATCCTAAACAAATGCTTTTTTGAGGCATGTTGTAAATTCATATACTTCCTTTTTTTATTAAATTTTATGCTGGTATTAGCTTTGGTATAGTTGTAAACCTACAACTATACCAACATTAGAATGGAAAAATGAATGCAAAATTGCCTGCAATCTCAAACTGAATTACTTAATTTTATTATACCTGGAATCAGATTTTCTTCCCTGTCCAGAATCTATCCGTCCTTAAATATAAAGTATACGGGAAAAATAAAATTATTATATGATAGTCAAAATTCAAAAAAGTTGAAAAATTTAAAATGTACACAGATTCTAACTTTTGCAACGTTTTAATGTTAGAATAGTAAGTAAAACTTCCTGAAAGTTTAGAAAAATGCTATCGGGTAGTTTTTTTTATCAGTTTGAATTCAAGGCACTTTTTCTTGAAAACTTTGGCGTATGGGACAAATAAACTCCAGCTTACCGCTTTATATTTCCGACTGAT
This sequence comes from Condylostylus longicornis, assembly GCF_029603195.1. Lineage (NCBI taxonomy): Eukaryota > Metazoa > Arthropoda > Insecta > Diptera > Dolichopodidae > Condylostylus > Condylostylus longicornis. The sequence continues at coordinate 75,288 of NW_026578252.1, read as the reverse complement.
ATTTGAAGTTTTAGTATGATAAAATTTTCCTATAAGGAGAACAAAATTGTAAACGGAGAAAGTGAATATTTAGTTTCTACTTTTCAGTGCAATAAAGCTCAATACATTTAAGGAGACTCCATATAAATTTATATGGATCCTTTACGACAATTACAGAACAGATTTTATGGATAAATTATATATCATATTTCAAGAAGATATTTCAACTTTAATTTAGAAAAGACAAAATAGTTAATCCTCTTTTAAATTCTAGAGTAATGATATATCAACTAGAAGACGGTTGTCCACACCGAGAGCCAGTCCCTCTTTAAAGAGATCGCAATCGGAGGAAGAGATTCAATCATCGCATATAATACAACAAATTCAAGGGGACGAGAAAGTCGAGAAAGCAAGCTGGTTCAAATCATTGGATAGAAATGCTAAAAAGAAAAATGAAAAGGTATGGCTTCAAAAGTATGACTATATTAAATAGATACCTTGTTGAAATTTATAAATTTGTATTTAAAAAGATCGTTAGATCAAAAAGGAAAAATAACGAAACTTCAAAAAGTAGTTAGAAAAATGCAATTAAAATTCAGTGCACACAAAAACACAAAAAACTTATTTACATGTAACTGTGATTATTAAATTCCTTAGATGTTTTTTGACTAATATCACATTGCAAGGATTAGGAACAATTTTAAAATATTTTACTCGTTTACACTTCTAACCTTAAGATTACAAAAAATCAAGGCCTGGACCATAGCTGCCGTTTGGCTCCGATTTAAAAATTTGTGTCTCGGTCAGACTCAAAAACAATATTGATAATTATTCTTGCAAAAATTTTTCAGTTGAAAAATTTAATTTCTGAAGAAAACAAAAACTTTTTTGCAATATTTCAAAATTCGTTGACAATATCTTCATTAACGAAAATGTGTATTATACCTTTTTTTGCTAATTCAAAAGCCGCCACCTATCTTTGTGTAGTCAAGTTAATCAATTAGTCATTTAAAGTATCAAATAACAAAACTTTCGTCGACGTCAACAGTTGAAATATGTTTGTATAGAATTTTTTCAAGAAACGACAATATTGCAATTTTGACATTTTAATTGAAGTCGATCGAGTTGAAAAAAATTATTCAAAGCTGCTTCATTTGTATTAATTTAATTAAAATTAAATTAAGAAACTCCTTTTATATTGAAATGCTAAGCAATGATATCAGTTGGGAACCAAGTTGTGAATTTTTGTTAAAAGTTTTTGTTGTGTTTTTCCGATTTTTTTTTGTATTCGTACGTGAATAAATTATTTTTTTTTATGAAATGTAAGAATTGGCTCCACTTTTTTGAAAATTTTAAATGTTTCCTTTTTTGAAAATTTCTGTTGCTCATTCAAAAAATCAAACGACAGCCCTAGCCTGGATCCTGCTTTTTTTTGTGAATGTATTTGTAAAATTGCATATATATGAATTTTTGGCGAAGCGACATTTCTGAAGAATTATTTTTTTTGCTGTTTGGTTGGAAAAATGATCATTTTTAAAACTTGACCCAAAAGCTTTTATACTCAAATGAAATTTCGAGTTTTCTGAACAACATATCAAAAATTCAAATTTCAACTCAAATTTCTAACTATAATTATGATTCAATATATGTATATTCGAGTTTTTCGCATTGTTTTGTACCGCCATTTCAGACAACATATCTAAGAGAATTGAGAGTTAAAAATGATAATACAGTGAATAAAAAAAATTGGTGCTATATTTTTTAGTGTAGAATATCCGACTTAAAATAAAGTTAATAAAAATTTTATTAAATTTAAATTGAAGTTTGTAGTTATTTGATTTTCAGTTTTATAATTATGATAGCGCTTTCAAAATTTTATAATCATTATAAAAGATGTGTCGTTGTCCTATATAAAAACAAACACAATAAAAATATCATAAAGAAACTTGTACAAGTTTTAAAGTTTCTGATTTTGTAGTTTAGGTAAATCAGTTAATTAGACTTACTAACAATGCGAAAATATTTCTTATAAAACTAAAATCACATACATTCCTTAAAAGAATTATATGGACTTTTAATATAAAAAGAATTCCATATGCAATAATTTTTGTGAATTATGAAGCATACATATAAATTTAATTAATATAGTATACACACGAAAAATATATAGATATACATATATGTGATTATATCAGAAGTATGCATTTTAGTTACATTTGATATTAATGAGTTTTGGTTAGCAAACTCAGTTACTTACCTAAATTTACGAGTTTAGGTAAACAAAATATCAATTGCCCATTTTAAACTTCAAAAAATACATCAAAACCAACTGAATACGTAACAAAAAAACTACACGATTTTTTTTCTTGTAGTGTAGCATTTATTTAATATTTTAATATTTATTTTTTTATTTATTTCTCTAAAGAGCAAGGTATAGAGTGTACAATGTTTAATTACATAACATACCATTATTTTTGTATAAAATTACATAATAAATAAGTTAAATTTAAAATTAAGAACAAATGGCAAAAAAAAAAGAAAAAAAAACAATTAAAATAAAAAAAATAAATTACAGTATTACAAAATGTTTGTTTTTCTAAAGAGATACATGTAGTAAATACAGAAGAAAAATTCTATAAAAGTTTCAAATAGTTATTAAATAATAAGAAAAAGAATAAGAAATATTCAATTGATTAGAGAATTAACGGATTACAAAATTTAGATTTAGTTTTATTGACTGAGGACAAATTTGATTTATCTATTTATTTGGAAGCACTCTCGGATGTCAGTTGCATTATTAACCAAGATGAGTTATTAGTTGTACGATTTTAAATGAAATTTAAATGATTTATTTTTTATCGTTTTCATCCACGTAGGAATTTTATTGTATTCTGATACAGCAGCATTATGTATTTTACTGGATCCACCCTTGTCTGTTCTGTAATTTGTAGCAGGTCTTGTTGCATAGCTGTGGATCTGGGTTCCTTGTGTAAAGTGAGTGTTTGTTAAGATGTGTTTTTGTAAAATATTGTTTATATATTCAATTTGTAGCAGTTTTAGTTGACGATTGACATGAATCAGATTAAGCTTTTCATATAGTTGGTCAGATGATGTTCTTAATGGTAATTCATATAAATTTTTGATAGCTTTGTTTTGCAATACTCTTAATTTGTCTAAGTTTTTTTTCGACCCAGGTCCCCAAATAATGATTCCATAAGTTATAACGCTATGAAACATACTATAGTAAATTTTCCTTTTTAAATTGTCAGGTATGATTGAAGATACTTTTTTAAAAATAAAAGCTATTTTCCTGCATTTTTTACTGAGTTCGTCTACGTGATAATTAAAGTTTAATTCATTGTCAACTTTTAAACCAAGATATTTATAGGTTTTAACCCTTTGAATGACGTTATTGTTATATTTTATATTAAGCCTTTCGTTGTCATTTGTGTTAAATATCATGTACTTTGCTTTAGCAGTATTTATTGTCAATTTGTAGCGATTCATAAGTTCAAGAATTTTTTTATTATCACAGTTAATTTTATTTTGCATATCGTCATAATTGTGGTCAGCGTATACAACAGCTAAATTATCAGCATACATATATATTTTACCATTAAGGACAGTGTTGGCGATTTGATTTATATAACACAGAAATAGTGTTGGCCCTAGAGAGCTCCCCTGAACAACACCATAGTCTATCTTCAATTTTACTTTGTAGATTTTCGTTTTCTGTGTATAGTTTCCTGTTTTCGAGGTAGCTTACAAACCACTTAAATTCGGTTCCAGTTACTCCTAAACTGCGTAATACTTTTAATAGAATATTTCGATCCACTGAGTCAAAAGCTTTTGCCAGATCGAAGAATACTATGGCTACTTTCTTTTTGGCGTTCAGCTCTTTTTCAATATGGGTTATAAGATCAAATAACGCAGAAGTTGTGCTAGATTTCTTTTTAAAGCCGTATTGCATTTTACTTATTATATCATACTTCTCTAAATAGTTATACAGCTGAGTATTGACCAAAGTTTCAATTATTTTTGAGGTTATAGACAAAAGTGATATCGGTCTTTGTAATATTATTTTCGTCACCATCCTTATATATGGGGACAACTTTACTAATTTTAAGACAGTTTGGAAATGTACCAGTTTGAAAAGAAGTGTTTATAAGTGACGTTAGGAATGAAGAAATTTCTTTCTGAGTTTCTTTGAATATATTCACTTGAAAATTGTCATAGCCCGCTGACTTAGTTTGCTTTATATTTAGTATGCAATTTTGCACTTCAGATAAAATGATTACATTAAAGTAAAATTTACTTGCTACTTGTATTTTTAAATAGAATACCTCATGTTGAATTACTTTTGCTAATTTTTTACCTACGTACAATAATAGTTGTTGAATTCATTTAATTTTCCGATTTTGTCATTATTGGAATCGTTTTCCTTGTATTATAAAATTTTTTGGTATTAAGTTTTCTAAAGCATATTATGTCTTTGATGTTATTCCATGTCATTCTAGGGTCATTTTTGCATTTTTTAAATTTATTTTCATAATAATTTCCTTTTTTTGTTCTTTTTAAATGAGTTAATTTATTAAGCCAATATTTATATTTTGTCAGAATTTCTATATTACCTGCACTGTTAACACACTTTGAATACCAATAATTTTTTATTTTAATAGCCGAGATAATTTCTTTGTCCATCCAAGGTTTTGAAAAATTTTTCTTATTACCGACCTTAATAGTAGTTGTAGATTCGTTTTTTGCATTTGTAATTGCGGTTTTTATGAGATCATATTTACCGACCGTATTGTGTAAACAATAGGTAGGTTATGTGATGGCAACAAATTTTGCATATCGAGTTTTCGGTGGGAACGTACTTCTCCATAGTAGGGAAGTGTAAATAAACTATTTTTAGCAACCTGTCGGTCTGTCGGTCTGTGTCTGCACGCGTGTATCTCAAGTTCGGCTGAACCGATTTTGATGAAATTTTATATGTAAGTTTGCTTCCACCATGGCACGGATCGATCAACTTTTGGTATATATCAGGCCTCGGGAACTGCACTTTTTAGCGGGCCTGTTTTACATTTTTGAACATTTTGAAGAAAATATTCAACCGATTTACTTGAAATTTTATATATAAGCTCAGCTCGACCGTCCGCAAAAATTCGTATGTTTTGGAAGAAATCAGGCATCGGCAACTAGACGTTTACTACGGGCCAAATATACATTTTTGTGTATATAAAGAGAAATAATCAACCGATTTCATTGAAATTTAATATATGAACTCCTCGTATTAAAACAATGAACATATAAATTTTTTGGAAAGATCAGGGCTCGAAAACGGATTTGCGGGCCGATTTTACATTTTTCACCATTTTGAAGAAAGTATTCAACCGATTTACTTGAAATTTCACATATAAGTTTTGCTCGATAATACGCAAAAATTCCTAACTTTTGGAAGAAATCAGGCGTCAGCAACTGGGCGTTTACTACGGGCCAAATATACATTTTTGTGTATATAAAGAGAAATAATCAACCGATTTCATTGAAATTTAATATATGAATTCCTCATATTAAAGCAATGAATATATAACTTTTTTGAAAAGATCAGGGCTCGAGAACTGATTTGCGGGCCGATTTTACATTTTTTACCATATCCACAGAACAAATTGATGGAATTTCTTGAAATTTGATATTTGAGTTCTGGTTGTTACCGAAACTAACTGGCGAGCATTTCAGGGAATTCGGGTAGCACAAAGCGAAACTCTACTAAAAGCCAAATTTACATTTTTCTAAGTATGTTAACTATAAGCTTATTAATGTCCTAAAAATTGGAAAGAAGTATTTAACGGACATTTTTATAATATTCTGTAGCACTTTCATTTAACTAGACAATACACAATGCGGTCGGTTATGTGCTGACCACATCAGATTTTTTTGATTTGCTGTTAATTCATATTCTAAATTTAAAATTTCGTTTCGACACAAATTTCTTCTGAGTGTATCATAATTTACTTTTTCAAACGTTCTCTTATTATTTGAGTGGATTTTTTGAGTGAGATTATTTGTCTCAATGAATAACATCAGATGATCTGAGAAATTATAGTTTAATTGAGATAGAAATGTTTTGATTTAAGTTATTTGTCAGTATATGATCCAAACACGTGTTACTACTCGGTCGTGTAATATTTTTGTTACAAAACAAGTAACCATTTGTTTTCATTATATTTTTGTACAGGTAAACATTAAAATCATTTTCGTCAAGTATATTAAAGTTAAAAACGCCTATAATTATTGTGTTTTCTTTGTTTTTATGAATTGATTTTTGTTCTAGTTTATTAAAAAAGTCATTTATTTTGTCAGTGTTCTTAAAAGGTGGTCTATATATTAAGATAAAATTTAAAATTGTTATATTTAATTTAATATTTATTTCTAATAAACTTGTAAAATTATCACAGTAGCTTTCAATTGTTATAAATTTGAGTGTTTTGTGCATAAAAATATCGCCACCACCTTTTCTATTTGCTCTGCATGAAAATATTTTATTATAATTTGGAATGTTTATTAATTCAATATCTTCATCATTTATCCAAGTCTCGGTAAGTGCTATTATATGTATCGGTTTTGAAATTGTATCAAGCAAATACAGAAGTTCGTCAATTTTATTTCTTAAGCTTCTAATATTTATATACATAATTTTAAGGGAGTCATCTTGGCTAAATTTTGATTCGTTTATGGAATTTATTTTATTGTAATTTGGGTAAAATAGCAAATCAAGATTATAAATTAGGCTATTAGATGACGTCATTAAGTGAAGTTATATCGTTTATTTTGACAACTTTTGAGTTGTCATCCTTTCTAATGAATATATTGCCATCTTTTACCCAAGTAAATTTTATTTTTCCATCTCTTTTCAAATCTCTATCTTTTTTATAAATATAGTTAAAATGCTTAGTAAGTTTCTCATTTATATATATATAGCTGTCTTTTTCATTACTCTTTAAATTTGTAAATATGTCTGACAATTTAATTTGCTTATTTTTTTTTGCATTCAAATTTTTCTGTTTACTAATGTAATTTCTAAATCTTATAACAATAGCTTTAGTATTTCCAGAATGTTTAGAATATTTACTCTTATTAATAGTCCAATATTGTCATTATTAAATTCTAAGCCTAATTTATTAAAAATTTTATTGCTTATCTCGATATCACTTTGAGCACTGTCAATTATACTACAAATTTTAATAGAATTTTCATGTTTTTTTTGTTTAATTTTTTCAATTTCATTTTCATTTCGGCGAATTCTCTTGTTTAGAATTTCATTTTCAGTTTTCAGATTTATGTTTTCTTCTATAAGGTTGTCTATCACTTCATTGATTTTATTAAGCTTGTCATCCAAATTTTTGAAGTAGTTTCCAAACACATCTAGGCGTTTTAAGATCTCACTTACTTTTTCAACAAGGTTATCACCTGAAGTACTCTTAGCTGATGTATTATGCGAAGAATTCTTTGATGTAGCAGGTGTTGAAAGATACTTCAGCATAGAACGACGTTGCTGTCGTTGCTTTTTGCATTTTTCACAAAACCAAAAAGCCTCGAAAAAATGCTTATGGTTTCATTGCAACAAATAGTTAAAAAAGAACATTTTTAGGGTTTTTGGGGTGTATAACTTCTAGAGGGGGGGAGATCGGTAAAAATTTTGTTCTACGGGAATAAGTTCCTAGTAAAGATCTATGTACATACAAAATGTCAGCTTTCTATCTTGAAGGGTGTAGAAGTTTTGTAAACAGACACACGGACAGACGCACGGACGGACAGAGTGAAATTAATAAGCACTCTTTTTTAAAATTTTAAAAAAACTAAATGCGTACGTATATACTTATTATGAAACAATGTAGATTTTATTAAATCTTTTTCAGCTTTTTATCTTCAAGGGTGTAGAAGTTTTGTAAACAAAAAAAGTGTCACGGACGGACAGAGTGAAACTAATAAGCACTTTTTTTCAAAAAATTTTTGGAGTGACTTTATATGTTTTGCAAAACTGACTGAAATATTTTAGTGGAACATTATTCTAATTTGGCTTAATTTATTAAATAAAAAGTAAAAAAAAAATTAGATAATTCACGGAAAATATGAATTATCTCACAGTCAGCAAATTGCAGAAACTATTACTTTCAAAATGTAAATTTAGATATAATAAAAAATGTAAAATCGACCACTAGCTGCGGTTTTCGAACTCTGATATTTCCAAAAAATTTTATAAGTACATTATTTTTAACTTCTGAATTTAAATTGGAATATTCCTTTTGAATATTTTTTGAATAATTGGTTGAATTTAATTTTTTTTTATATGGATAAAAATGTAATTTTGGCCGTGGTAAAAGTCCAGTTATTGCCATACAAAATTTGGTGCCATCGTATTGGAAATTTGGTGCCATCACATAACCTCCTTTATTGTATGCAAAGTGGTCAAACCCATATGGAACAAGTGATAGAGATTCAGTGTTCACATCGAATAATTTAAAAAATAACTTAAATGAATGAAAAAATGAAAAAGAAAAAAAACTAGGAAGAAAAAAAATATCATGAAATTACGACTCTGATTAACTCATTCTAAACTGAGTTACTTAAAGTCCTGATATTTTCAAAAACCAAAACAAAAGCTGGAGAAAGTGGCCAAAATTCTGTAAAAAAAAATTTCGGACTTTTAACAAATTCCGCAAGAACTTATTGTGTAAAAAAATAAAAAAATAAAATAAGGATAAAATTAGATTTTTTCCAAAGTTCAAATGCCAGGTATTCCGAAAGTACACAAAATACATAATCAAGTAAGATGTTTATTTTTAACACTTTTCTAGACCTTTCAGAAACTATTTGTTTGAAGGCCCCATCTTTTCCGGAACGGAAGTTATAATCAAAAAAACCTAGATTATTAGAAATTTCGTGAAAATTCGTTAAAATCCCTGTATCCCGGAAACCCTTGAGACTTCGTACCTAGTTCGAAACAAAAGTTTTACCCATTTTCGACCCTCTAACCAATGGGACATGTTGTTGTATACCTTTGTGAATCACCCTGCATATGTATTCTAAATATGTATCACAATATCATACGGATTATCAATGTTTTTCGGATAAAATTTTCAAAAAAAAAATGATTAATAAAATCAGATTTATTTGACAGTTACTTCTTGTTTTTCGAATATGTTTGGCATATTGGCTTCAAAAGGTAAGTGGTATATGACAATGAGAGGCATTTAATTCCTCTTTAATGCTCTGTCTTAAAGGCATAAAATATTAAGTTTATTAGAAGATGAATTTACTTATATGTATTTGTTATTCATTTTCTGCAAAATACAAAAACCTGATTATCAATATAAAAATTAATAGAAAATTTATAGTAAATAATTATACACATATACATAGCTACTTCTCAGGTACAAAAAAGTACGCGTACTTCTAGAAGGGCTAGAGACATGGGATAAAAGGCATTAGATAGGGCTGTGCCTCTACGGTCCCAGAAAAAGGATTAATTCATCCACCCTCCCGCTTCACTCCCTCCCAAGATACTTTGTGACCGCTTTTTACAAAATGGTACCACATCCTGTAGGGGTAAATTTTTTATTAATTTTGGCTTTCTTAAGAAAATTTTAAAGATTTAATAAAATCTACATTGTTTTATAATAAGTATGTGCGTACGCATTTAGTTATGTATTCTTTTCGCGATCTGCTGCTTATTAGCTTCACTCTGTGCGTCCGTCCGTCTGCCCGTGTGTCTGTTTACAAAACCTCTAAACCCTTCAAGATAGAAAGCTGAAATTTTGCATATACATAGATCTTTACTAGGAACTTATTTCCGTAGAACAAAATTTTTACCGATCTCCCCCCCTCTAGAAGTTATACCCCCCCAAAAACCATAAAAAATGGTCTTTTTTAACTATTTGTTGCAATGAAACCATAAGCATTTTTGAAATTTTGCAAACGCATAAAGGCAGCGGCTTGCTTCCCCTAGCGCGATATTTTTTAGTTAAACTTTAGAAAAACAAAATGGCCGTTCAAATTTACCGTTATCTAATGTTTTTTTTTTTCCAAATTTTTGATTTCGTTTTTCTTCTAGACCCCAAACTGTAGAAGTTTGAAACTTTAGGGGCTTTTAGACATTAACAAATAGTTTAGTTCGTTAGAAGAAAATTTTTTTCCATCTCCACCCCCTCTCAAGTTATTGCCTCTTGAAATTTGTAAAATTTGTATTTTTGACACCTTATATTTCTGAAACCGCAAGCTTTTTCAAATTTCTATAAATGCAAAAAGTTAACGGTAAATTCCATGACATTAAAAAATATAATTATTTTTCTTAACTCACACAATTAACCCTTAAAATCGAGCATTATGTTAACCCCTGTTGATATTAATTTTTGCTTTATATCTAAGACTGCATGCATGCATCATCCTAAATATATGCAATCCTAGAAATAGCTTTGTATATGAATAAAAATAATTTTAATAGTGTGATAGATATGCATAGACTGTATTTAAAAGCAGTATTTTCACTTGTTGAATGGAAAAGTGCTACAATACAAACCATTGGTTTGATCCAACTTTATTTTCAAAAATATATTTAGAACGGAAACTCGCTGGTATTGATTTGAAAGGGTAAAGCTTTTTTAATTTCATTTAAAAAAAATAAAATTGTCAATAAAAAAAAAATTCATCTGGCAAATCGCATTTTTGAGGTTTCGAACCTGGGACTTTTTGCATAGAAATCGTATGCTATATGCATTACCGTATACAGTATTAGTATTAACTAATTATACATTCACACATTTTATTCGCATGTATTATAAAATCCAAATACATACGTGCATGGATTTTAGTAGTGAATTATTTTATGCGTATACAGTAAATTATTAGTTAAAGCTTAAAGTGCTTATTTTCAAAGGTAATTTACGATTTTATGCGACATAACTGAGAGCGAGGTTCTAAAATAAATTACTCAAAAGATTTTAAGCCTCACAGGAACTAATTATTTGTTTAATTATGTAGTTTTTTGTTATTATTTTTCAGGACTTTTCTTATTTTATGTTTTATCTTATTATTTATTGGGAAAAAACATATTTATATGTATATTACGGGTGTGTCTTTGAAGAAAAAAAGGCAACTTAAAATATCTTACACAGAATGGAACATAATTTCAAAATTACAGACTTAATACTTGCAAGGCTTGCAATGCAAGCACACACGACTAGTTTTGTACAAAATAATTACATGTTTTTTTTGTTTTTAAAATTTGTTGATAAGTGTTTCTTAGTAATTAATTAACTATTAAATTCTGTGATTTTTCTACTTTATTCATACATTTATCCTAGAGAATCCTGGTGAGATTGCCCGTCGAGTGCACATATTGAGGAATTTGAAATTTATTATCATGTCGTACATTTATGACTAGTAAAAGTCATAGTAATCTCAAAGACGAGATAGTATCACTTCATGCGATACATCTACCAAAAATTAGGTGATTACTTTTCAGAATTATAGATCTGCATGAACTTTTGCAAATTTATAATAGTCTCTTTTTTGTTTTTGAACTTGAAATATCTTTAGAAGTTTAAGCAAGCTACGACTATAGAATGTACATAATTGTTTTATCGAACATATCAAATACATATATTTGAAATGGGATGAATTTCTACAAGAACAGTGGTACACATAATATTATCTCTATAGCTTTTATAATGAATTCAACCCGTTTAGTAAGCGAAAAAGAGAAACACCAATAGCATGTTATTTTCTATTTTGTATAAGTTCTTCTTATTTTATTTTGAAATTGTTATACGAATTTGTTTTAACTTGTACTTTGACCTTTAAAGGCTTTAAATTTATTTATAAATTAATATTATTGACGTTTCACTTCATAAATTATCATTTTATTTTTGTTTATTTAGAAACATCTCGCGTCTTCATCTTTTCGCTCACCAACGAAAGAAGATTTATTCATTGTTAGCAAAGCGTACAGTAAACCATTAACGCAGGGAATGTCAGAAAAAAATTTTAGGTTTTTCGGTGACACAGACATGGAATCAAATCCGCCAACAATATCGAAAGGCACAAAAGCGTCACGGTAATAATAACAAACTCTGTACTATTGTTTGTTAAGATTTTTGTTTTGCAGCACCCGGAATAACATTGAATTTTCAATATTAAACCAGTCTCAAAAATATTCTCAAAGTGCCTATAATTTAGATCACATACCAAATAAATATGTTGCTAGTCAAACCAAAAGCAGCTCAATGCAAAACTTAGATGAAAGAAAAAAGATGGCAAATAATGTTAAAATAACACTCCACCATTCGCGCTCCAAAAACAAGCTGAAAGATATTTATGAAAGTGGATCTGAAACTGAGGGAAGAGATGTACTTCATAAGACTGCATCAAAATCTAGAGAAAAAAAATCAGGAAAGCATCAAAGTAATAGTAACATGTCACCAAATCGAAGTAACAATAGTTTTGATACAAAATTACCATTGGGAGAAGTATCATCCGATCCTGCTATAGTCGAATTTAGAAAGCCACCACAAGGTCCACGAAAACCAATAAGAAATCCAATTCGCTCCAGGCACTCTTCATCATTTTCTAGGTAAAACTTATTTCATAATTTTGAAAAAGAATAGTGAATTAATATTTAGTACTTTGTTTTAACAGAGAACGCGATCCTTTGCAAGATAGCTCTGGTACGGAAGGTGATTCAAGTTTAAATAGTCAACGTAGTGTCGTGTACCTGCATGCTGCGACTGTCGGAGATATTCCACAACCATATCAGATGTCTCCATCGAAACGGAGAACCATTCCACGTGACAAAATCCACTATAAACGATCGGATAGTTTACATAAGACACATGAAGCCTCAATTGAGCCAATGGCAAAATCCGTTTCACGATCAGTATCTATGATTGCTCCATGGACACCGAAGCAACGCAGCGATGCCCAAGAAATAAATTACTCACCAGATACTCCGGCAAATTCTGAAATTGTAAACGTTACCGTATTTACGAATTTAATATAATATTTTCTATTACATTTCATTGTACAATTTACTTCTTTTAAACACCTTTTAGGGTAAGCCAAAACCGAAAGCATCCCGAAAATATTCAGGAAGTGGTAACTCATTAGGGCGGTCGAAAAATAATAACATAAAACCGCGGAAATTTACAACATCCAAAGAAGATTCCTTAACACCAGGAAACTCTTTTCAAACTACTGCGAGGGTTGTCTTGTCGAACCGCCCACTGATGTATGAAAAGAGAGATCATGGATCAAAACACGATGTTAGCCGACATACTATAAAATAACTTTTATTTTGAATTTTTTTATATGTATTTGTTGTTATTACATTTAACCTACATTCTTCATTTAATATAATTCAACAAGTTAAAACTAAATGAGTTTGAAGGGTGCTGTCGCAATGTTTAAAAGCAGAAGAAATACATTATATAAAAAACATATACATATAACACAACATGAAAAAATGATTAACTCAATGGGAAAGGCTTCTCTTCAGCTCAATATTATCTTATAAAAATATACCTTATTCAATTGAGCTATAGAAGTTGCTTTAATTATTTTGTCGTTTTATGAAGCGTTAAGTTGAAAGCTCGAAATGTTTGCAGCATTAGATATTTCGCTAACAGTTATTTTTACATTTTTTAGTATGCTTGAAAAGAAATTTTGAAATACGTTAATATAAATATAGTAAAGTGAATTTGAAATAAAATTATATAAATATAGTAAAGTGCTAACTGAATGTTGCATACATACCTTTGAAGGGAAATCTTTTGTTAATATAATATTAAGAAAAAAATTTTTCTAAAGTAGAAAAAATTATGTGGAACAACTTATCAAATAAAATTACGTAGCGTTTCGATTAAATACTGAAAAAAATTTATTGAATTCGAATGGTACGATATAATGCCATATATATCTATCAGGTCTCCAAGCTAAAATTATTCCAACAATTTTGAATCAAAAAAAGAATTGCAATTCTTAACGTTTTATGCTTTCGAAGTATGCCGATTAAAATATTTTTTTTATTTTTTTGTGAAATTTTAGAGTATTCTTTGCGACTTTCAGTTTATTTACTATAGTTTTTAAACCAATTTAAATTATAATATTTTTTGATTTGCTTTTTTTTCCAATTTCTTTAAATTATATTTCTTATTCAAAAATTTTACTCTGTAATTAAGTACTCTTCCATTTGGAAGACATGAAAAGTTGCCTGCAATTTTTCTGATTCAGAAAAAATTGCAATTTTTTTCTGATTTCAGTTTTCAGATAGAATATGCTAACCAACTTTTTCTAAATTTTAATTTAAATTAAAAAAAAAATATGTAGAATCAGTAAAGCTAAAAATATTGATCAACTTCCTTCTCACAAATAATTTCCGATACCCCTTCCATTAAAAATCCATATAAATTTGGAATTTATTCTTGATTTGTTCTTTGAGCTTGGTGGCATGATAGATATTTATGGCATTAGCACGATATATACAAGTTATATTTAGAACATGATTAAAATTTCGATACCTATAATACTTATCTATAAATTATGTTAAATTTTAACAGAATAATTAAAATATCTATTAATTTTAAATTATTAAACCGTAACTTTAAAATATGAAATCATTAAATATTAAATTATCAATTTTCTGTCGTTGTATATATGTACAAACAAAAGTAAAATGAACGCCGTGGAATATAAAACACAAAAATGGAGTTCAAAACTTTTTTATGTTAATAAACAATTTGTGAAATCATAATATAACTTACAAAACTAATTTACTCATACTTGGAAATAAGGGTGCCGTTTTATTTTTATATAATGATGATTAAATCAATCCAATATTATTTACTTAACTTTTAATGTTATAAATTACAGATTACAATCAGCCCTATCATGAATTCCACTCGTAGAATCCTACGAATTGCGAACAGAATATGCAAAGACATTTATATAATCATAAATTCATTTCGTAGAGATAATGAATCACCAATGGCAGTACCACTTTTTGCAGTGTTAAAATCAGTATTTTATTCCAATTATAAAATGTTTATTTATACTTTTGGTTGTTTTTTCAGCAAACATATTATAATCTTTTGTATGAACAGTAGAATATTTTTTGGAATATTCATACAAAAGAATATTTTTCAAAACATCGTTTTGTATGAAAATTTTGCAGTTTTTCTAGTTTTTGAATATACTATCTGAAAATCTGTAGGAATTTTGTTTTTAACGATATGAATTTATTTCCTTTCATAGTGGTCGTGCATAAAGTAGCTCAAACTAAAACAAAAAAATTTAAAACTTGAAAATTAATACGACCATTCTTTTTAAATTGCTTGTTACGGGTGATTATATCTTTCTTTTCTTAGACTTTTGATCGTAATTTTTACTACGAACGTAATTTATGATTAATCAATAACGAATATTCGGAGGAGAATTTTAGTGATTCGTAATTGATAAACGGTTCGAAAAATATCATATTCGTAATGTTCCGAATTTCAGAGTTACGAACGAAATTCTTGATAGTGCTGAATAATATTATGATGTGTGTGAATATTATATGTATATTTAACATTAATATGCTTAATTTGTATAATAAATTGAAATAAAACAAATGCTAATTTATTTAAAATGACTTTTGTGTTCCCATTTAAGTACATCCAAAAATAAAAAAAAAAAACAATTTCCATAATAGAAAAGGCTTGTTCGGTATTGCATGATACGCTGCAAGTTCATAATCAGAACTAAAAAAGCTTTTGCAATAAAACTACTACAAAATTTAACGCTACAACTTTTTCGTGATGCGCAAGTATGTCAAAAGTAAAATCAGCTGTTCGTCTAACTAATCAATTTTAAATAAAGAATTAAAGAAATGGAGCGCGACTTTATTTCAAATTTGATGAAAATACCATTATCTCATGTTAAAAATGAAAAAAAAAGATAAATTTCAAATTAACTTAAAAATTTAAACAATTTACTTTAGTAAGTCCGATATTTTAATGTAAAAAACCACTTTTGCACTGAAATTTTTTAAACTGCTCATACACTAAGGTTTTTTTTGAAATTTTACTTCCAGCATGAGCAACAGTTTACGCTACAAAAGAATACTTCAAAACCGAACACTACAAACCTGCAGTTCTTTAATACAAAACATACTACATGTCAAATATAACTAAGAACTGAATACCGAAAAAGCCCAAATACGAAACACATATACAAAAATTTTTTGAATGAAGTTGATTTTTTATTTTTACACCCTTCTAGAATATTACCACCCCAAACGGACTTATTCGCTAAAAAAATAAACCCCACTAAACGAACTTCTTCGCATTGTGAAAACTAGATATGTACATACATAAAAATTCCAATGAACACTTAAAGAATCAAAGCTGCCGCCAAGACCTTTCTAAATTGTCTCAGCTGCGAGACGACAAGTTAGAAATGCGCTATAGAGATTATAAATTTCTAAGATTTTGATAGGAGCAGGTACAGGTAAACGTCTCCATCGAAATTTTATTTTATTTTATCATGTTTTGAATTATACAAAAAGCTCCTCAAGAACTTCTGGTAACAACCAGAACTCAAATATTAAATTTCAAGAAATTTCATCAATTTCTTCCGTATATATGATAAAATATCAGCCTCTGGATCAGTGTGGGAGCTCTGATCTTTCAAAAAAAATTATTGGTTCATTGTTTTAACGCCTTCAATTCAAATATTAAATTTTAATAAAATCGGCTGACTATTTCTCTTCATGCACGCAAAAATGCATATTTGGCCCGTTAAATTAGGAGGTTTCGCGGATGGTCGAATTAAGCTTATATATGAAATTTCAAGTAAATCTGTTGAATATTTTTTTTAAAATGATAAAAATGTAAAATAGGTCCGTTAAAAGGTCCAGTTTGCAAGACCTGATATATCTTAAAAGTTGATCAATCCGTGACATAGTCAAAATAAACTTACATATAAAATTTCATCAAAATCGGTTCAGCCTAACTAGAGATACACGCGTACACACATACCGACAAACCGACCGACCGACAGAAAGAAAGACCAACAGACCGACATCCTTCTAAAAGTAGTTTATTTACGCTTCCCTACTATGAAGCTACTCAACATCCAAAATTTGGTGCCATCACATAACCTACCTTATTGTATACACTATGCGGTAGGTAAAAAGGATAATAAAAATATGCCCGACAAAATCTAAAAATCCAATTTTCATAGTACTGACGTCGCGTATTTCTAACACTTAAATATTAATTGTACTAACATAAGCTTAATTTCGCAGACGTCGCACGTCGTACCATCATTTAGGTTAAACCACAAAAAAGATTTTATGGCAAACACTAATGTCTTTATATCTAACAAGTCCCAATACTCAATTTTTTTTACGAAATATTACGAATTTTTGGCTTCGTTGCTGGTTTTTCTTTAAATGATCGTGTCATATTTTTTATTATTTTTTTCTTTTTTTTTACGTAAAAAAGAGATTAATATTTTAAAAAATCTCAGGATATTATACACATTTTTTAAAAAGCTTCCCATTTAAAGCACGAAAAAGAACGCTTGCACGAAAAAGAAAGAAAGGTAGTAGGAAAGAAAAAATGATAAAAAATTTGAAATTCATATTTCAGTATGGTTTCAAATGTTAATGAGGAAGGATGTATGATTTTTCATGCACATTTTGTATTTCCCAATAAGGTAAGTTGAGTAGTATCGGCTAACAAAAATGTTAGTAAAAGCAATATAGGTTGACACATTTCAACAATTTGAATTATCTCATATCGGTTATTTATACGTTACTTATAAAATTGTTTCAAATAATTTCAGTTATTAAAATTAAATATGTATGTATGTACCTACTTCAAATCAATTTTTTTTTTAAATAATTATTTTAAAACTATTTTAAACATGTTATATTGAGTGCTTCAATAATTTTGTTGTGCACTTTTCATATTTTATTATCAGGTAAACAAGAGCAATCTATTTATAAAATGGCCCTGCCTGTGTATGAATCTTAATATTAAACGCAAACGGAAAAAAATTTACATCAGTGCCTACTACCTGTTATTTTACAATCGGAGTTTTTGAGTCATTTGTTAAGATAATATTTATTTCAAAAATAAAAGAGATATTCGAATCCGATCATAAAAATATATTATTGTCTTTTCCAAAACCTTTTAAATATTTTTTTACTTAGGTAATATATTAAGTTTTAAAAAATTTTCTCACAAATAGAGGTAAAATTTAGAAGTGTATATAAAATTTGTATTTAAAAAATAATATTTGATTGCATTTTAGATATTATTGTCTAATTCCCTCTTAAAATTTTTTCTTTACTATGTATTTATATCAATATTTAATAATTATCTTTCATTAATTATATTTTCAACTTGACATTACAGTTACTTCCCATATCTTGAGTTAACTTACCCTATGAGAAAAAAAAAGCTGTTCACTTAAAAATAATGAAATGCTTACAATAACATATAAGACATTGAAGGCGAAGGTTGTGCTTGTTGTTTTTCCGCTGTTTCAAGAATTTTAAAAAAATTCTGAATGAAAATATTAATATATTTTCTTGATTTTTCAAATATATTTTTAGAGTTTTACCTGCTTTATAATAAGTGTAAATTTATTTTAATATTTCTTCTCGAAAAATAGCCACTTCGATTTAAAAAAACCCATTTAAAATAAGGTCGTGCTTTCAAGTTTCTCTCTGAGCATTGGGACTTGTTAGATATAAAGACATTACAAACACATTCATACAAAAATGTTTGTATGATTTATTATTTTTCTGTGAAGGTTTCTTTTTTTATCAAATATATATTAGAAGAATTTCATGTAAAGAATCAAAAACGCTCGCAATTTGCAACTGTAATCGTTTTCAATAAATTGTTATTAAAAAAAAGCAAAATCTCGAATGGGTTGGGGAGTACAAATACCAACAAAATTCAGGCGCGTTTGATCCAGGCGGTTTCCTGATCTGCTTCTGATCCCAGAAGGAAGGAAATGTCCAATAATAAGCATAAAAATGCGGTAGGGTTTTCTACCAAAGTGTCGGCAGAGGCCACGGCTGTCGGCGAGGGCTTGGCTTAATATTTGCTAAAGAGCTCAAGGGATACAATGTCTCCTCCTGTGAGAGAGGTTAGAAAAAAAACCATACATGGTTATAAAGAAATAGGGTCTGAAGAAGACGACAAAAGTTAAATCTCTAAAGGTAATGTAAAAGGCCAGAATTGAATAGTACAAAAGTAAAGAAATCTCCACCAAAGAAAAATCCTCAACTTAAAAAACATAAACCTCCACCGATAATAGTAAGTAATATAACTAATTACACGCAACCAATAAGGATGCTTAAAAGGAAAAGTATTAACGTGAAGGTAAACATGATGAACAACGATCAACTAAAAATAAATGCTAAAAATGAAAACGAATATAGACAATTAACTAAAGATGTGATAGGGTCAAATTGGAATGGCATATTTACAAAAATAAATTGAAGAGACTTTCCTTCATAGACTGCACATGTAGTAAGTATAACATAAATATCGGACTTATAAAATTCATTTATATCTACAAAATTACGGACAAAACTTAAAACAAATATACGCAGAGCACATCTTTTCATAAATTACAAAATTTTTGGTGACTTTTAACATATTTTGAATTTTCGATCACTTATTTTGTACCAATGCACATAATAGGAAAAATGCAGATATCGTCTTCAATAATTTTTTTGAAAGCAACACAGAAAATGTTAAATAGAAAATTAAATAAGAAAATATAACAGAAGAAGGAACATATCTAAAGAATTCAAAAAAGGCAGAAACAGCATAAAAATAAAATAATGTAAATATATAGAGACAAATTGTAAATAAATGAAAACAACTTTGAATACTTGATGAATTTTTAACGAATTATATCATATGTTACAAAACTTATGATATAGAATGAAACACAAAATGAACTTAATTAACAATAAGTTAATTAAGTTAATTTTGTGTTTCACAATAAGTTAAGCTGTATTGCATTCTAAGATAGCTATAATCAACATCATACCAAATGAAAGTAATGTCGAGATTATTATTCTAGATTAACTTAGATGAAATTGTAAAAGTTCTACTAAAAAAGAGCTTATAAGAAATTATACGGGGCTCCACTTAAAATAAATCATTTGACGAATAATAAGGAAGTAATAAATGAAGTAGTTATTTTAAATCTGTCTCCATAATATTATAGTCAACTAAGTGATTTCGCCAACTTTTAATTCTTATTTTGTAAAATGACGTCAGAAATGAAATTCACATTTCAAATAGAATTCAAATTTTCATGTAGTTTTTTTTAATTTTTCATATATTCCGTACAACTACTGTTTATACAATATACATATGTATAGATACACATATTTGATATTTGATATATGAAAAAACCTGTTATAAAAAATAATAATGATTGGTTACATTATAGTTTAAATATTATTCAAAACTTTCTTTTGTTCAATTTTTGTTCATTCATGATCCTTTCGAGTAATGAACAATATAAGAGGATTTAATTTTTTTGGTCTTTTTGTTCTTACGATATTTTTATAAGAAAAAATATACATATATATAATATTATACAGGATTTTAAAATAAAACTATTAACTAATTATTTAAAATATTCTAAAGGTATATCAATTTTTATAAAATATTATGTATGTACATAAATAGTATACTCAAATACTCAAAATTAAAATTATTTATAAGTACGTACATGTATAACACATGAGTTCAACTTCACCATAAATGTTATAAATATTAATTTAATTCTAATTAAAAGAATTTTTATATTTCTTCTATTTCAAAAATTTAAAGAGTAATTTAATTATAAAAATATAACAAGGAAGATTTTGAGAAATTCCAAATTCTACAAATCTACGTCCATCATATGAGCCACAGGGTATCCATATTATAAAAGCGAAGCAATTTAAAAACAAAATTTGACTATTAAATTAAAAAAAAAATATAATTTACATATTATATGTATGTATATAATTTGAAAAAGGCAAATAATATTAACAAAAAACTTAAAATTTGTAATTAGTAATTGTCATTACATTTATTGTAATATAAACTATAAATTTTTTATTTCTATTTGAATTTTGTTTTAAAAATTTAAAAGAAATATTTCTTATGAATAAACATACATACACGCGTATCGGTAATAGGCATTTTTTTATAAATTTGTATGGCCTCCTCGTCTATATTGCGGCTTGACGTGAAATGAGCTCGAAACTCAAGCTGCGTTTTTAATATGTTATCTTAAAAGCTCAAAAGCGACGTTTAGCTATTAAATTTCAAATCATTATTAACATTTCAAGTCAAGTGAGTGACTTGAGTGAAAATATAAACGAAAACAAAGAAATAATCTGCGAAATTTTTCAAGCGATTTTTTTGTTTTCTTTAAATGATCTTTTTAATTATTTTAAAGCGATAAAGCGTTCTCTCATTAGTATAAAAAAGAAGAAAATAAAAGGAGTTCTGTTTTCCAGCATCGTTTTAATTCGCTTATAAATTTCGCTGTAGAAGTTAAAATGTATAAGAAATATTGTTTAGTATTAAATAGTATAAGTCGATTTCTCTTTTTTCGTTATTTGATCTAGTGAACGTAAAGCTGTTTTTTTTTTTAGAGATTTTAGTGGACAAAATCAATATTTTTACAACATAGTATTTCTCTTTATATAGACGTATTTAAATAATGTAAATAAGATCTCATTTTATAAACTAAGAATATCACAAGCTGATGAAAGCTGTAAGTTTATTAAAAAATAGGTATCTATATTTCAAAAATAATAAATATTGGATATTTAAGCTGTAAGCTGTATTGAAAAACTAAGTTTTACGCTGTATTAAAATTAATTAAATAATAAGTGTTGAATATGGCATCTCAATAAATAGAACATAGACCTTATGTATTTTATGTTTTGTTTTGTATTTTTCCTTTTTTTTAAATAAAAAATATGAGTACTCAAAAATATTTATTTTTTTTAAGAAATAAAAAATTAAATATATTGTTTGAAAATGTTTTTACTTTCAAAAAAAAAAAAATAGGAAACAAAAAAATTTTGAAATATTAATTTTTACAAAATAAAAAAAATTATTTTGTTTCGTACATATGTATATAATACACGTATTAGTAATAAAAAATTAAAACCTTTTTTAAATTGAAAATTTTAACTCAAAAAGTAAACAAAAAATTAAAAAAACCTTTCTAATAAACAAATGTAAACCTTCACTGAAAAGAACCCAACAGAATAAAAAAAAACCTTTACTCACAAAGCTATTAAAATCTGTCACACAAATGAAAACCTTCAACTAAATAAAAAATTACACAAAATGTCTCATATACATAAAATGTTTTATAAACGTCTCATAAAATAACGGATTATACTTTACTGATTGACTTTCTGATTCTCTTTCTTTTGGATTTTATTAAAAATTTTTTGCAATGGTATCACGCCAACTGAATAAAACATTAAAATCTCTCTTATAATTTCGTCTCAAAATAATAAATACTATTGAAAACAAACAAAAGAATAAACTTTGACAATTAGACTATTTCAAAATAAAAAATATAAGAAATTTTTCAATAGACGAAATGAGAAATAAGCAAATTCTTTTTCTCTTTTCACGAGATTTTTTTCTTCTTCTCAATCTTACTTCCCCTACTGTAACAACAATATCAAGTGAGAAAAATGATATATTTTTAACACGGATTACTATTTAAATGGTAAAAAGCTCTTAAAAAATAGAATAAAAAACAAACAAGCTGTTTTTCGCTGCGGCTGTATATTCACTTCATTATTTTATTTGTGTATTGTATCATACGCAACAAAATGTGAGCGATCAATAATAAAATTTCAAACACTGGAGAAAACCAACATACATTTGTTATCCTGCAGGCCCTTGATTTGCCCGCCATGGGCCCATGGTTCCTGAAGAAAGTCTATGTGGAAGTCTTCTTTGATGAAGGTTCTTCAGACAGCTTGATGCTGCTTTAGCGTGATGAAATTTCACCCGGATGCACCTTAGTTCATGCATTTGGTTTAATGACATCTGATGACCCAAAAGGCACCATTGATTTCGCCATATAGCGAGTCACCGAAAGTCAACCCGCTGCTTTCTTCGGTGCATGCTTACTGTCAGCCGCAGGAGCACCACCCTGGTCGATTAGCTGATTTTCTGCCGCTACCATTTCGGCTACAGTCCTAAGCCGTTCTTCTTCTTTCTCCCCTGACTGGCGGAGATGGATGTTTCCAAAGCGATAGCAGTATGGGGAAGAAACCCTTGAAGATCTTAGCGCTTGGTATGTCCTCCTACTCTACTGCTTTCAGTTTTGCTCCCTCCTAGGGAGCTATGTTACTGATCTCTACTTTGAGCCAGTTTGCAATACCTTGGAAATGCCAGGCTAGCAGATGTTATGTTATGTTGAACTCGATGACATTGATGCACAAGTCAAACAATTCTGGGCTAACGAAGAAATTTCGAAGAATGAAATGCTGAACGAAGATGAAGAATGTCAAGCATTTTATGAGGTAACTACTCAGCGTAGTTATTCCTGTTTACGATGTCGAACGATAAGGTAATGATTTGTAATAGGTGCAATAAAAATTGCAAATTAACTGGGAATAATTTTTTATTTTGTGATGGTGAATACAAAAATGTTTTTATACCCTGCACTTCGTGAAGGGTATATTAACTTTTGTATGGAGTTTGTAACTACTTGAAGGAGTCATCTGTGGTATGGACATATATATATATTCTTGCTCAGCGTAAAATTCTGCGTCGATTTAGACATGTCCGTCTGTCCGTCCGTCCGTCCGTCCGTCCGATCGCACGATAACTCAAAAACGAATAATGCAATCGACACCAAACTTTCACAAGTTTTTTCTTTTGTGCCAAGGACGAGCCCTATTGTTATTGGACTAATTCGGACAACGGGTTCGGGTAGCTGCCATACAACTCAAAGAGTTTATTTTAAATATTTCAAAAACTAATAAAGCTATAAATATAAAATTTTGCATACATGTGTCCAATTATATTCTACACATGCTCTAAAAATTATAATGGGATAGCTGCACCGGTTCTGGTGGCTGCCATACAACTCCAACAGCAAATTTTTTATATTTGGAAAAATAATAAAGTCAGATTCATGAGCTTTGGCAGTCGTGTGTCCAATTATAGGTCAGACATATTTCTGAAGTTTTGATGGAATTGCTTGACAAGTTCGGGTACCTGCCATACAACTCCAAAAGCTTATTTTAAATATTTGGAAAAATAATAAAGTCAGGTTCATGAGCTTTGGCAGTCGTGTGTCCAATTATAGGTCAGACATATTTCTGAAGTTTTGATGGAATTGCTTGACAAGTTCGGGTACTTGCCATACAACTCCAAAAGCTTATTTTAAATATTTGGAAAAATAATAAAGTCAGATTCATGAAACTTTGGCGGTTGTGTGTCGAGTTATAGGTCAGATATATTTCTGAAGTTTTGGTTGAATTGCTCTTCAGCTACGAGTAGCTCCCATACAAGTCCAAAAGTTTAAATATTTGGAAAAATAAAGTCAGATTCATGAAACTTGGCAGTTGTGTGTCCAGTTATAAATCAGACATATCCGTGAAATTTCTATAGAATGGTTTCACAGGTTGGAGTAATTGCTATACAACAACGAAAGGTGCAGGGTATAATTCAATCGGTTTATACCGACTGAAACGTTTTTACTTGTTCTATTCTCAGTTTCTCTGGATTACTATTTTTCTTTACTATTTCTCTTTACTATTTCAGTTTCTCTGGATTATCTATTCGCGGAAATAAAAAAAGCGGAGTCAATTTGGTTTTGTTCTAAATGTACGGTTTCGCGAAAAAGGCGCCGCACAACATTGAATTTTTTCTCAAAATAATATAGAAAAAGATAGTTCGATAACCAATTTAGATAATCAAAATATTAACTCATATTGTGAAAAACTAATGCATAATGATAGAAATAATATAGACAATAATAAATATAATTTAAAATCACTAAGTAAGAAATTAGATATAATCATCTTAAAAAATGAATCATTGGAAAATACTAATCTTAATAACGAAATAGAAATTATAAAAACAAAATTAGACAACCTTGAAATTAAAATTCGTAAAACCAATCAAAGCAAACTAAGCAATGCGATACCGGTTTGCGGTGTTACAAAAAATTAAAGCGAGGATCTAAACCTTATCGTTAAGAATATTTTCAGCAATTTGAATGTTGACCCCTATAGGAACTTAGTAAAAGATGTATTCCGCAAAAATAATGATAAATTTAAATCCCCGGGTCCTGCTTCCATCACAATAGAGTATATGAAAAAGGATTCTCAAATAACTTTGCTGTCAAATTATAAAACATTAAAGAAGGAAAAAAAATATCTTCACACAGGTGTGATACTTAATGATAGCGCTAAACATCCAGTTTTTATTAATGAGTGCCTTACTAACTACTTCAATCTGATATTTAAAAGAGATCGAGACCTGAAAAGGGAAAATAAAATTTCATTTGCATGGGTAGCTGATGGTAAAATATAGATTCGCAAGGATACAAAAAGCAAAACAATTCACTTGCGCAATATAAACACACTAAATGATATCTATAACTAGCACGAACAATTTACTTTCAGTGCACACAATATCAGCAATAAATACTTTAATAATTTTAATGAAATAAAATTTGACACCAATGATTCCTTCAAAACATTATGTCTTAATACGCGTAGTCTTAAGAATAAAATGGAGGATTTCGAAATTATTATCAAACTCTTAAACAATTCGATTAATGTGTTATGTATAACTGAAACCTGGGTGCAAGAAGAAGAAAAAGATTTTTATAGCTTTGTCGAGTTCTCACCAAATTATGCATGTCACAGCAATAAAAATGGTGGAGGTTGGGGAGTTTTTGTTAATAAAAAACACTTGTTTGCAGTAAATTATGTATATAGTGATGATGATGATAGTTTTTTAAGCATTAATGCAAACAAAAATGAAATTTTATTTAGTGTTGTCAATGTATACAGAGCACCTTAAGACTCGGACATCAGAATCAGAAATTTTTTCGAAAAATTAGTCAAATGTCTGAGAAAAACCAACTGCAATAAAAAAAGCGTATGTTGTAGATGATTTTAACTTAAATTTATTTGAAAATAATACTTACAACAGCACATATAAAAACACTACGTCAATGAATTCTTTGTACATTTGCAACGAAGGTTACATAACGAGGCACGTATCAGGTACTTGTATTGATCACTTTTACACAAATACCCTTAACGAAAAACTGTCATTCTCGTATGTCAAATGTTGACGTATTAGACCGATATGCAATAGTGATCGAAGTATCACCAATAGGTAGCAAGTATTTCATAGTAGGGATGGGTTAAAAGCCAATTGTATCGATACTGAAAAATTTTATTGGATATTAGAATATGAGCCAATTTCTTTAAACGCAACGAAAAATTGTGAAGATTTACACAAAGATTTTATTAATAATATCACCGGCAAGATAGAAAAAGCATCAAGAAGTCAAATTAAAAGAACTATAAAAAATAAAAATAAGGCTCCTTGGATTGACCAGGAGTTTATTGAAGTAGTTAACATAAAAACTTTTTGGTATAACAAACTGATGCGAAACCCTGTGAACACAGACTTACGACGTTTGTGCAATTACTACAGAAACAAGGTTACCAGCCTACATAGAAACAGGAAAAAACTATATTTTCAGAAAATTTAAAAAAAAAGTAAAAATAACACTGGAAAAACCTGGAGTTCCATCAAAGAGGTTCTATAAAACGGTAATAAAAAAGACCAGAATCAATACCACTCTGAATCACTGCTAAACGATCTGGATGACAAACAAAAAAATATAAAAATTAGCGAGCTTAACACTCACTTTGCAAAAATTGGTGAATGGTTAGTGCGAACCTGTCTAGGCTCTATTTTTTTTAGCTCCAAAAAAACAGATATATGTAACATTATAAAAAACTGAAGGCATGTAATAAACACTTGTGCGAACCCATTGCCTTTTTGGTCAATAAATCTTTCAGAGAAGGTACAGTCCCAAAACTGCTAAAAATAGGGAGAGTTGTGCCAATTTAGAAATCAGGTAATAAGGTTGACGTAAATAATTATCGGCCAATATGTCTACTACCCACATTAGCAAAAAATAACAGAAAGAGCAGTATATATCCGACTTAACCAGTTCCTAGAAGATGGTGACTTATTATCAAATATACAATATGGTTTTAGGAAAAAATGTTCTACTGGGACGGCTCTATTTGACATGATAAATAAGGTGCAGAAGTTGAAAAATGTGGGCAAAATTGTATCTCTGTTGTTCATTGATCTTAAAAAGGCTTTCGACACAATTGCCTTCCGCATATTGTTGAAAAAGCTATATAGTTATAGTGTTAAAGGTGTGGCATATATGTAAGTGGCTTAATTCCTATTTAAGCGATCATTGGCAGCACACAGAAGTAAACAATTTTTGAAGCAGTTTAGAAAACGTAAGGTACGGGGTATCACAAGGAAGTGTACTAGGTTCACTGCTCTTCATACTGCACATAGAGGACATCTTACAACTATGTGACAATGCTGATGCCTACCTGTTCGCCGATGATCTGCCTTGTGTTCCACGCCACTAACTTTCAGAACCTAGAATGTATAATGAAAAAAGAGCTGGGTATCATCAATGATTGGATGACGTCGCAAAAATTAACCACAAATCCGACCAAATCCAAGTTTATGGTAATTCACCAAAAACCTACAGCGATTACAGTACACATTAAATCTCATAAACTCGAACGGGTCACTGAATACAAATACCTTGGATTCTGGATTGACTCTAAGCTAAAGTGGGACACTCACATTAATAACATGAGCAAAAAATTGTTCTAAATATATCGAAAACCTGCCAGTAATACAGAACAAGGCCATAAAAAACTTATATAACCTTAACTGGCTGAAAAGAACTCAATATATACATAAAACACACAATATTTTAATGATAAAAGACCTAATAAAATTAAATTTAATGCTACTAATTCACAAAATTGAAACATCTCAAATACATACGACAACAGTGTTGGAAAAAAGAAAAAATAAACAAAACTACAACATTAGAAGCAAAAATAAAAAAAAACTGGAATCAAAAATCAACCTGGACTTCAAAAGTACAACAAATTACGGCACTTCAACATCATTATACAGAGCGGATCAGTTATATAATAATTTAGAAATCCCTCTAAAATCACTAACTAGACACAAATTTAAAAAAAATTTTTATGAAACATTTTTAAATAACTATGTCGCTTAACAAAATAATTTTTATAAAATGGTTTATCGATTTCTTGAATTATATTTGTACTATATCATACGTTATATTATCATCATCACTTTTGTCATCATTTTCAAATTCAAAATCTTACCATTTTTTGGAATTTTATCTACTTATTCAAACTTACCTTATTAAAACATGAACTACTTAAATTTTACAATGTATTGAAACTCCTATTGTTTTGTAAAATTTTAACATACTTTTGTTATAAAGCCTTGCTATGAGAGAAATCTCTAAGGCATCACATGCATTGAAATAAAAATAAAAAAAATAAAAAATAAAATAACGAAGGGAGATAACGAATATTGCTCGGACTCCCTTCAGAGAAGACTATAAAGCCCCATTGCTTAATAACGACAGTAAAAAAAGTGCGATCGTACGTCTAATTAATATAGAAACAGTTCGCAAAAATTCAAAAACTTAGACCATATGAAAAGATTTCAAATGGGCAACCAAGATGAATCATACTCTTTACCACATCATGCAGTTATAAAAGCAGAAAGCGCGACCACGAAACTTCGTGTTGTGTTTGATGGGTCCAGAAAGTCGTAAAAACCACATAAGTATCAATGATATCATGAGGACAGGGCCAAAACTTCAACAAGATTTAACTTCTGTTATAACCTGATACCGAAAACACAATTATGTGTATACGGCAGGAATTAAAAAATATACCTTCAGATATCAGTGAACGATGAAGCTAGGAAGATGCAAAAAATTGTCTGGAAATATTCACCAAATGATCCGATTCAAGAGTATACGTTAAACACAGATGAACAAAATACGTTTCCAGTGGGAACAAAAATCTTACAAACCGATATGTATGTAGATGATGTAATGTCGGGCTGCGATACAGTTGAATGGCTTGCACAAGGCATATTATAATTTGTAAACATCCCAAAAACGCTGGCTTTAGACTTCACAAATAGGCAGTTAACAACCCACAACTCGTAAACAATACAATGCCAATAAAACGCTTTAAAATAGGAAACTTTTCAACTCTCTTGGATGGGTAGCACCAGTTCTATTAACCGCAAAAATGATTCTACAAGACATGTGGAACAAAAATGTTGATTGAGATAAGCTATTTCTGTCACGCCTACATGATACATATGTAATTTATCGAAAACAATTGCAAATTCACTTCAGTCAAACCACTTGAACTTCATGGGTCCCGTGACGCTTCACGTAAAGCATATGCTGGGGTAGTATGTACTCACGACTGCACCAAAACGGTTATAATTACAATTAATCACCGCCAAAACAAAGTTAGCATTGTCTTCACAAAAACTTTCAATTCCGCGACTAGAATTAAAAGGAGCATTATTACTAATGAAACTGCTTAATGAGATTGCAGATGATAAGAAAAAAAAACAAATATGATATTGTATGCAAGGACCAGTTCCCAAGCAGCACTTTCCTGGCTCCAGCAAAACCCAAGCAAGTGAAAACCTTCGTTACCAGCCGCGTTAAAATCATTAACAATCACCAACGAAGATTATTTGGAATTATGTTAATACGACTGAAAATCCTGCTGACTTCACGTTAAGAGGAATCTGCCCGAAACAAATTATTAAAAACAAATTGTGGTGGTCAGGACCAGAATGGCTACATAATGATACAATAAATGTGACGGACAAGCAACTTTAACCAACACAGTTGGAGTTAAAAATTAGTTCCCTTAATTCAACAAGAGCACCAATTAAAATTCTTTCCATTGAAAGATTTTCATCATTATCAAAGCTACAAAGAACCATCGCCTTCTATCAAAGATTTTGTAATAATGCAAATAATCCAAAATGAAGAACGCTGTACAACTAACAACAACTGAATTGGAAATTGCACTGTATTCCATAATCAAACTAGAACAAACTGCCTATAACAAAGAAATTAGCTGGCTAATAAAAAACATATTTGCCGGTTAACAATTTTAAGAGCTTCGCCCATTTTTGAAAGATAGCGTATTAAGAGTGGAAGGCAGACAACGAAGAATAAATATCGACATTTCCAAACATCCTATTATAATACCAGTTCTAGTCATTTGGCGTCATTAATAATAGACCACGCACACCCAAAAACATTTCACAGACGCAAGGATATAACTATGTCATGGATCCTAGGAAAATTTTGAATTACCAACGGACTACATAAAGCTAAAAACGAATAGCTGAGAAATTGGGCCATTTTATATCAGAAAAATCAATTCAATGGCATTTTATTCCTCCGGCACTTTCCATTTTGGTTGACTATGGGGAGCTGGAGTAAAATCGGTAAAAAATCATCTCTCAAAAACTATTGCCGATGCTAAGCTCATATTTGAAGATTTAGGAACCCTTCTAGCAAAAGCCGAAATTAATTTAAATTTCCGTCCGCTTACATCATTTACAGGAGACATAGATGATATAGAAGCGTCAACACCAGGGCGCTTAGGTGGTACAAGGTATACTTTTTAGTTAGCTCAAAACTATTCAATGTACCTACTGAAAAAATTAAGAATTTTACAAACGCTTAAAATAGCCCACACTTTCTGTGAGAAATAATTAATTTTAAGAAGTATAATTTTTGCATAAATATGTCAAATTTTAATATCAAATTTAATTTATTTATTTATTTTAATAAATAAATATATTAAAATCAATTAATTAATGTCAAACCAAACAACAAGAAATTTTTCATTTGAACAGAAAAGTTTGACTTTTTTGTTTATTTATTTCCTTAAGTTCTTTTAAAATAATGTTTCAAGTATCATAGGGTTTTTTTGTAATAAAATAGAACAACTTTTTACTAGTCATGTATAATTCGCGAACGAACTAATTTTAAAGAACGAATCACTTCACTGAACTTAGCTTATTAGTTCATTTCTTCAAAAATGAATCGTTCAACTAATGTCTTTATATCTAACAAGTCCCAATACTCAATTTTTTTTACGAAATGTTACGAATTTTTGGCCTCGTTGTTGGTTTTTTCTTTAAATGCCACTGGTCGTGTCATATTTTTTATTATTTTTTTCTTTTTTTTTACGTAAAAAAGAGATTAATCTTTTAAAAAATCTCAGGATATTATACACATTTTTTAAAAAGCTTCCCATTTAAATTCTATTGCACGAAAAAGAAAGAAAGGTAGGAGGAAAGAAAAAATGAAAAAAAAATTCAAATTCATATTTCAGTATGGTTTCAAATGTTAATGAGGAAGGATGTATGATTTTTTATGCACATTTTGTATTTCCCAATAAGGTAAGTTGAGTAGTGTCGGCTAACAAAAATGTTATTAAAAGTAATATAGGTTGACACATTTCAACAATTTGAATTATCTCATTTCGATTATTCATACGTTACTTATAAAATTGTTTCAAATAATTTCAGTTAGTTTTTAAATTATTAAAAATAAATATGTATGTACCTACTTCCAATAAATTTTTTTTTAAATAATTATTTTAAAACTATTTTAAACATGTTATATTGAGTGCTTCAAAAATTTTGCTGTGCTCTTTTTTCATATTTTATTAGCAGGTAAACAAGAGCAATCTATTTATAAAATGTCCCTGCATGTGTATGTATGACCTATCTTAATTCTAAACGGAAAGACTTTTAAAATACCTGAACAAAAATTTTAAAATACCTGTTATTTTACAGTCGGAATTTTCGAGTCATTTGGTAAAATACCATTTATTTCAAAAATAGAAAAATATTCAAATCCGGTCATAAAAATATATGATTGTTTTTTCCAAACATTTTAAATATTTTTTTTCTTAGGTAATTGATATAAATGATAGTAAGTTTTTAATATTTTTTCAAATAAAAATAGAGGTAAAATTTTGAAGTTTATATAAAATTTGTATTTAACAAATAGTATTTGATTGTATTTTAGATATTATTTTCTAATTCCCTCTTCAAATTTTTTCTTTGCTATGTATTTATATCAATATTTAAGAATTATCTTTCATTAATTATATTTTCAACTTGACACCACAGGTACTTCCCATATCTTGCGTTAACTTACCCTATGAGAAAAAAAAGCTGTTCACTTAAAAATAATGAAATGCTTTCAGTAACAAATAAAACGTTGAAGGCGAAGGTTGTGTTTGTTGTTTGTCCGTTTTTTTTTAAATTTTAAAATAATTATCAATGAAAATATTAATATATTTTCTTGATTTTTCAAATATATGTTCTAAATTTTACCTGCTTTATAATAAGTGTGAATTTATTTTAATATTTCTTCTCAAAAAATAGCCACTTCGATTTAAAAAAGGCCATATAAAATAAGGTGTGCTTTCAAGTTTCTCTCTGAGCATTGGGACTTGTTAGTTATAAAGACATTAGTTCAACCTTCACTAAGAATTTCAATTCTCATTTTTTGTTATAAAAAAAAAGCTTACATATTTCATTTACAATTGGTAATTGATGTACATTTCATATTTTTCTTAATTCTTTCTGTATTAACATTGTACAATACAAAAAAAAACTGAACTTAGTATGTCGTTCAGTTTTTTTTATATGCAATACTTATAAAAACGAACGCATATGCAATACTTATAAAAACAAACGACATACTCCAATATGGAATATTGATAAAACCAAATGAGAAGTAAAATAAATGAAATACTATCCACACAAAAGTGTCCGCATCAGTTGCCAATATAAATACAATATAAGTAAAATTGAACGATATACTAAATAGAATACAAATAAAAACGAACGAGACTTGAAGTAAATGAAACTTTATTCTATACAAATAAAACTGACGGAATCACTTGCCTTACTGATATACATAGTATGTAATGCAAATGAAAGTATTGTATCCCAGCATTTACACGTACAAGTTACTTGCAAGAAAGTTGCAATACATACAAAAATTTTACTAACACATTGAAATATTTCTACTTGCTTGTTTACTTGCAGTTCAACTTGCAAGAAAATTTTGCTGCCAGTAATTTGAGCAAGTAATTTGACATATTGAGAAATTCACAAAAAAAAAATTTGTTGTTTTAATTTTTTTTTTTTTTTAATTTAAAATTTTTGAATTTTGTTTTGAAAAAATTAAACTT
This sequence comes from Condylostylus longicornis, assembly GCF_029603195.1. Lineage (NCBI taxonomy): Eukaryota > Metazoa > Arthropoda > Insecta > Diptera > Dolichopodidae > Condylostylus > Condylostylus longicornis. The sequence continues at coordinate 41,813 of NW_026578252.1, read as the reverse complement.
AGCAAACTTATGGTTTCTAAAATTTATAAACAATTATATAATATTGCTAGTTGTTTTCTTCCCAAAGACATTTTCAAAAATTAACTTGCTAAACGCCTACGTCATAATAGCAAGTAATTTGACATTTCGAAAAACTAATTGACAATTAATATTATACAAACTTGCTTGCAAGTAACTTGTATGTGTAAATGCTGGGTATAACACGAGATATTAAGTTTAAATGACATTCAATACCAATAAAATTGAGCAAAATGCTTAATAACCTGTGGCTATTGCAATCCAAATAAAAACGAACGAGAACTGACCAAATATAAATAAAATGCAATACAAATATAAAAAAATTGACCGATTTATATCATACGTGTCTATTACCTAATATAAATGCAATACAAATAAAAGTTGCCGAATTAAAAATCCAAAAAAAACTAAGTAAAAAATTGAAAGATTAAGCTAGTTGATTCAAATTGAAAGCTACCTGTATGAAATAAAAAAAGTAAACCTTGAACTGGGCATATGTCTTATATTTATCCATAAAATATTTAAAAAAGGAGAATAATTATGATCGTTTTTTTACCTAAATATTTTAAGTAAAAGAGAAAACTGAAAAAAATTAATTATTATATGCTAACATTATAACATTAGGAATTAAAATAAAAGATTAAAGTAAATTAAACAAAAGTTTAAAAAAATTAGAATGTGATTTCAGTTTTTTTCGAGGATTAAAAATAAAGGTAATTACAAATATTTTTATATGTAATTACCTCTATTACAGATTAGAAGTGAAAAAAAGGAACAATTGAACGAGTTTTTATAATCAGTCAGTGAAAAAAAGTAGTTCGTTCAGAACGAATCACTGGAATGAACGATATTGCCCATGACTACTTTTCACCTTCCATTACATACTAATTTTCTTTAAATCGATTAATAATTACGGAACTTAAGGTGCTTTAAGGTGCCGAAACCAAAAATTTTCAACTGAAAACCCTGAATATAACCTTCTTGACGGTGGACTAAACCAGGTGATAGCAATCTTCATTTTGTTTTCTTAACAGAACTGAATTAGTCTACCACCTTTCTCATTTCTGTTCTTTCAACTAAAACAATCGGTTACTCTCTGCTTGAGAGGAGTTCGCTTTGGCGTTGAAGTGATATATTTAATTCATGTATTAAGTTGACGATAAACTCATTATACTTGTATTAAGTTGATGATAAACTCATCATACTTGTATTAAGCGGATGGTTGAATGTGGGAATTGAAAATTGGGGTGTTGATTGTCTTGGAAATGTTACTTTATTGGTTTCCCATTGCCCTCTGAAACCTACAGCGTTGGCAATTCAATTGCTTACTCGCCTTTAGAATTAAATCTTTTAATTCAAGAACAAGAAGTAACCCCACTACATCGCTAATTTACGCAACGAACTGCTTGTTCCGAGACAGTCATCCGCTCATAGCTACCAGTTGCTTGAGAAACTCGACTCTATTATACATCTACTTTTTTTCGATATACGGCCATTTATTATTATAAAATTGTTAAACTCATTATGATCGCATTAAATTTCAATCTTAGTAATAATTTAAAATCTTAATAATAAATTATTATTTTTACATTTGCCTCGTGAGCGTGTTTTTTTTTTTTTTTGCAAGAATTGTTATATAATATTTTGACAAGTCATATTAATCCATGTACTTTGACGTTGTCAAAAAATAATTCAGTAACTTTAATAGATTTTTTTTAAAACTAGTTTATTTTTTATGAAAATTTTGCTGAATTATTTTTTAATTTTTGTCCCGCAGAGGGACCTTATATAAATTATTGTTGTTATAATTTATTATTGAAATTGTTTTATTTAGTTAGTATTAAGTACCAGCTTATTATATATATTAGTTATAAATTTGAAATGAAAAAATACTTTTGAATACGAAAAAATGAGAAAAATATTACAGTCCACAATGCGAATATCTACATCATAAGCTACAACATAAAAAACTTTACGTTAAAATTTACACCATGCGGTAACATTATTACGCAATACAGCACAGCATACTATTTCCATTTTGGGAAAAATTTAGATTTGTTTTAAAGTTTTGTAGTCTATAATTTTACCAGATTCTAACTATATACTATATAGTATGATGAAAGATCGATTGTAAGAAACTTTGTAAAAAAGTTGAATGCCAATAGAATATAAAAAGTTAAAAATACAATTTAATAGGAAGTAATCTGAAAAAATTTGATAATTTTAGTCGTGTTAAAAAAGACGAAATAAAGATATTAAGGTCAAATGGCTTTTATGATACCAGTCATGAAAAATAATTATGAAATATACAATGGAGGAAGGTCAAGAAAAATTTCAGAATCTTCTGCAACAGAATGTCAGAGCTTATCAACATCTCCTGGTATTGATTATGTGTCATCAAGTCACCGTAATCATATGCAAAGAAGCTATTCTTCTAAACCATTTCCGCGGAATCATTCTAAAACATCTGAAGATTCTTTCGGGATTTCTCCAACATATTTAAGCTTGCAAGCGAGTTGCAACCCAACAGATCCTCCAAAATCTGTCACTTTGCAAAGTAGTCGGAATAGTTTAGCACGAAAGTTCAACACTAGAGTAATGGTAGAAAAATTGCGAACTCTTTCTTTGTTTCGCAAAGAAAATTCGACAGAACGCTCATGAAATATTTTAAATGGAAGGCCTTAAAATGCTGTATTTGTAAATAAAATTAAATATATTTTTTTAAATGCATTGTGAGATTTAGCATTATAAATACTTTACTAAACTAAAACTTGATTGCCAAATTTGGGGAGGTAGCCTTATGTCACTCCATCCGTTTCCTTAGTTTTTCAAAGGAAATGAACATTATGTATGTATGCTTTTTGTTGCTTGAAATATGTATCTATTATAAAATAATATAGTATTTGTGCATACGCATATGTTTGCAATGTGAAAAGGCGGATGTAAAGATAAGGATCTAACAAGGAAGTAAAAAAACTCAATTAATTCAAACAAAATATGTACTGGTCAAGAGTGCTGGTCACTGGGGACTACTGATCGCGGATGACTATGGAGACTGGTAGTCGTCAGTGGAAATTGTCAGGTTAAAGCAAAAGAAACGTAAACCAAGCGACAAATCACGAGATGTGAACTTTATATGTACATATGTACATAGTTATTAAATGTTCCCCAACTTCACTTTGAAATTCAAAAATTATTTCAATCTTTATTAAATCTTAAAACTTTTTTGCATTATCCAAAAAAAGTGCGTCAAGAAATATGTGTATCATTATTTTGGGTGTATCAAACAAACAGTTATTAAAGTGCTGGTGCAGATGAGTAAAACTTAAGCTGGATTAATTGGCTCGTCCTTTTTGAGTTGAGCTATTTCTCTTGATTGTTCATTGGTTCGTCTGCATTTATTACTTTTTTGACAAGAATTATATGGAATTGCAGTAGCGCAATACACGCCTGACCGAAATACAGGCCTGGACCCTAAGAGAGAGTGACAGTTCACAGCTGACGAATTTAAACGTGTTCTTATGGGATCTATAGAGGGCCCTTTCTAACAACATGAATCTCCCACAAGATAAAGTTTTTTCAAATTTTTAATTAGAAAAAGTTATAATTCAATCTTTTCCTACTTTGCTAGTGCTTACATTCTCGTAAAACATTAAAATAATGTCTTTATATCTAACAAGTCCCAATACTCAATTTTTTTTACGAAATGTTACGAATTTTTGGCCTCGTTGTTGGTTTTTTCTTTAAATGCCACTGGTCGTTTCATATTTTTTATTATTTTTTTCTTTTTTTTTACGTAAAAAAGAGATTAATCTTTTAAAAAATCTCAGGATATTATACACATTTTTTAAAAAGCTTCCCATTTAAATTCTATTGCACGAAAAAGAAAGAAAGGTAGGAGGAAAGAAAAAATGAAAAAAAAATTCAAATTCATATTTCAGTATGGTTTCAAATGTTAATGAGGAAGGATGTATGATTTTTTATGCACATTTTGTATTTCCCAATAAGGTAAGTTGAGTAGTGTCGGCTAACAAAAATGTTATTAAAAGTAATATAGGTTGACACATTTCAACAATTTGAATTATCTCATTTCGATTATTCATACGTTACTTATAAAATTGTTTCTAAACGGAAAGACTTTTAAAATACCTGAACAAAAATTTTAAAATACCTGTTATTTTACAGTCGGAATTTTCGAGTCATTTGGTAAAATACCATTTATTTCAAAAATAGAAAAATATTCAAATCCGGTCATAAAAATATATGATTGTTTTTTCCAAACATTTTAAATATTTTTTTTCTTAGGTAATTGATATAAATGATAGTAAGTTTTTAATATTTTTTCAAATAAAAATAGAGGTAAAATTTTGAAGTTTATATAAAATTTGTATTTAACAAATAGTATTTGATTGTATTTTAGATATTATTTTCTAATTCCCTCTTCAAATTTTTTCTTTACTATGTATTTATATCAATATTTAAGAATTATCTTTCATTAATTATATTTTCAACTTGACACCACAGGTACTTCCCATATCTTGCGTTAACTTACCCTATGAGAAAAAAAAGCTGTTCACTTAAAAATAATGAAATACTTTCAGTAACAAATAAAACGTTGAAGGCGAAGGTTGTGTTTGTTGTTTGTCCGTTTTTTTTTAAATTTTAAAATAATTATCAATGAAAATATTAATATATTTTCTTGATTTTTCAAATATATGTTCTAAATTTTACCTGCTTTATAATAAGTGTGAATTTATTTTAATATTTCTTCTCAAAAAATAGCCACTTCGATTTAAAAAAGGCCATATTAAATAAGGTGTGCTTTCAAGTTTCTCTCTGAGCATTGGGACTTGTTAGTTATAAAGACATTAATTAAAACATTTATTCAAAAAACCTTCCAGTTTCCGTTCATTTATTTAAGATTTCAATAAAAGCTACACTACAGGGAAAAAAAAGTAGTACATTTTTTTTTCGAAGTAATTGACTCTGGTATATATTTTCAAATTTGGAGAAATTCACATTTGATATTTACGAGTTTTCTAATTTTGTGGTATATCTTCATGATTATCTATATATTTTTCATGTGTATACTATATTAATTAAACTTTATTATATTTAATTAAACTTTATTATATTTACATATATGCTTCAAAATTCATAAAAATTACTGCATATGTGAATTCTTTTTATATTTAAACTTCGTATAATTTTTTTTATGTATTTATGTGATTATAGTTTTGTTAGGAATTATTTTCACATTGTTAGCAAGGCTAGGTAATTTACCTAAACTACCGCATCATACCTTAGAACTTATACAAGTTTCTTTATAATATTTTATTACTACTTGAAACGACGAATCTTTTTTAAAGATCATAAAATTTTAAAAGCACTTTCATAATAATTATGAAACTTAAAATCAGATAATTACAAACTTAAAATAAAATCTAATAAAATTTTTATTAACTTTATTTTAAGTCGTGTATTCTAGACTAAAAAATATAGTACCAAATTTTTTTTTATTCACTGTATTATCATTTACTCTCAATTCTCTCAGTTATGTTGTCTGAAATGGTGGTTCAAAAAATGCGGAAAAACTCAAAAATTTATTTAATCAAAATTATAGTTAAAATTTGAATTCTTGATATGTTCAGAAAACTCCAAATTTCATGGTAGTATGAAAATTTTTAGGTTTCAACTTTTTCTACAGAAAACTGGAAATGAAAATAGGCAATAATCATAATTTTTCTAAAAAAAAGAAAAAACAATTAATCTTCTGAAATATAAATTTGACGTTTTAAAAAAACCTCCGTACTAAAGTTGAAGTTGATTCAACTGTTTCAGAGAGAGAAAAAAGCTGTACTAAAAATAAAAAGAATGTCAAAAATCCAAATTTTTATGTAAAACTAAAGTCTTTATATCTCACAAGTCCCAATGCTCAGAGAGAAACTTGAAAGCACGACCTTATTTTATATGGGTTTTTTTTAAACCGAAGTGGCTATTTTTTGAGAAGAAATATTAAAATAAATTCACAATTATTATAAAGCAGGTAAAATTTAGAAAATATATTTGAAAAATTAAAAAAATATATTAATATTTTCATTGATAATTATTTTAAAATTATAAAAAAAGCGGAAAAACAACAATCACATCCTTCGCCTTCAACGTTTTATATGTTTTTTTTCTCATAGGGTAAGTTAACTCAAGATATGGGGAGTAACTGTGGTGTCAAGTTGAAAATATAATTAATGAAAGATAATTATTAAATATTGATATAAATACACAGTAAAGAAAAAATTTGAAGAGGGGATTAGAAAATAATATCTAAAATACAATCAAATACTATTTGTTAAATACAAATTTTATATAAACTTCAAAATTTTACCTCTATTTTTATTTGAAAAAATATTAAAAACGTACTATCATTTATATCAATTACCTAAGAAAAAAAAATATTTAAAATGTTTGGAAAAAACAGTCATATATTTTTATGACCGGATTTGAATATTTTTTTATTTTTGAAATAAATGGTATTTTACCAAATGACTCAAAAATTCCGACTGTAAAATAACAGGTATTTTAAAATTTTTATTCTTTATGTAATATTCTTTCCGTTTAGAATTAAGATAGGTCATACATACAAATGCAGGGACATTTTATAAATAGATTGCTCTCGTTTACCTGCTAATAAAATATGAAAAAACGGAACAGCTAAAATTTTTCAAGCACTCAATATAACATGTTTGAAATAGTTTTAAAATAATTATTTAAAAAGAAATTTATTGGAAGTAGGTACATACATATTTATTTTTAATAACTTAAAAACTACCTGAAATTATTTGAAACAATTTTATAAGTAACGTATGAATAGCCGAAATGAGAAAATTCAAATTGTTGAAATGTGTCAACATATATTACTCTTAATAACATTTTTGTTAGCCGACACTACTCAACTTACCTTATTGGGAAACACAAAATGTGCATGAAAAATCATACATCCTTCCTCATTAACATTTGAAACCATACTGAAATATGAATTTGAAATTTTTTTTTCATTTTTTCTTTCCCCCTACCTTTCTTTCTTTTTCGTGCAATAGAATTTAAATGGGAAGCTTTTTAAAAAATGTGTATAATATCCTGAGATTTTTTAAAATATTAAACTCTTTTTAATGTTTAACATTCGGAGTTGAAATTATTTGTTAATTGTTCGTATATTTTACATTCTAAATTTTTTCTGTACAAATATCATTAAAAAGTTTAATAAAAGTATTTTCTAAAATCTTTAATTATCCATGAAATTCTTGGATGGTTTAAAAAAAACTGTAAAATATTTTTTTTTTACAACTATTTAAAATTTTTTTTTAATATTATACGTCTTTTTAAAATTTATTTTATTATTTTGCAAAATTATATTATATAAATTATAATAATTTTTTAAACACTTTTTTTCCGTTTCGCTTTTATAATATGAATACACCTTTTTTTCCACCTTGTGCTGGAAGAAGTTACAGAAATAAAACTCCCGCTTTTAAAATTTTTAATATTTTTTCCTATACTTTATATACGAAAAAATAAATAGCTCCCGCTTTTAAAAATACATTATAAAAAAACAGGTAGACATCGATTGCGTACTCTTTCCCTCTCCCAAAAATTCTTATGTGTATAAAAATGAAAACAAGGAGGTATACTGCTTAACTCTTTTAACTAAGGGAATTTTTTGTATACAAACATTGGTAAGTGATTGCATTAGTGTGATGTAAACAAAGAGTCGAACTACTTATTAGTAGATATACTTTGATTTCAATATGGATTTTTGCAAAGCTGTATGACAGTAATTATCAAACCAAATACACGATAACTTAATCAAGTGTATATCGTATACTGTACCTTTTAAGTTTGTGAATGGCTTGATTTCAGTTTGAATATATTCATGCAGAACTTCTCACTAAATCACTTGATCAGGAGATAAATCACTTGATCATTAACTATATTTCTTTTATCTGCTGGACCAAGCCGCCTCTTGCACATTTACTACAAAAGTCGTAACCTCCTCCTCCAGTTCATGTGGAGATTTTAATGTCAAGGTCCTTCTAAATTTTTCCCAGTTCATATTGTTATTAACCAACTTAGGTGATTTTTGCTTTAAGATTATAGACTCGCTAATTGTTACTATAATAGGAGAATGATCAGAATTAAGATCAAAACTTTCATTTATGTGAATACAATTATCAGAAACTCCCATCTTAATAAAAAAGTCCAATATGTCAGGGATCTTATCTGGGTCAGAAGGCCAATAAGTTTGTTTCTCTGTGGAGTGAAACGAATAGTTTAATTCAGTTGCAGCTTTGTATAATACTTTCCCTTTAAGAGTCGCGATTCTTAAACCCCAGAATATATTTTTTGAGTTGAAGTCTCCTCCCATAATAAAATGATTGCCACTATCTTATAATAATTTTTATAGTCATCGTATTGAATTTTAAGATTCGGTGAGCAGTAGATTGCAAAAATTGTGTATTCTCTACTTTTCAGTTTAACTTTAATTGTGGTGATTTGCATGTGTTTTTCTTGGTGATCTATATTGTATTTATAAATAATTGTAGATCCATCCTTGGAATTTTCAGGATGAACTACCTTGTAATATTTATATCCTTGGATGTTTATATGAGAATTGGAGTTGAAATGTGTTTCCGTGATCAAAAAGATATCAATTTTGTTATTTAGTGTAAACATTTTGAGCTTTTCAACATGGTTCAGAAGCCCATTTGCATTCCATGTCATTATTCCCAAAGAGTGCTTCATTTTTTAAATTTTGCAATTTTAAGTTTTTGCTCCATATTCTCAAGTCTGTTGACTAAGTTAATTGCAGAATTTCTTTGTTTTAAAATTTTAAATAAGATTCACTCCAGAGTTTCTTCGGACTTGTTTGTTCTCCAACAAACAAGTTGTGTAGTATCATATGACACTTTCTATCCCTAAAGAATTGCTGTCTCCGTAAAGAAATAATTGTTTTTTTAAAATTCCTTAAAAATTTTGCGTTATACAAATACATTTTTCATGTTATTCATACTTTTACAAATTATTTTACTAAAATTTTTTCACATAAAATTTTGTACTTTTCACAACACTTTAAACTTTCACCTTTTTCCCTATAGCCCTATTCTTTGCTATCACCTAGATACTTGCATTTACGTTTTAACTCTTTGGTCCAATAACGTATTTCTTTTGTTGTATCTGTAACAGATAGAACTTTAACATAACGATGGGTTTATTTTCTGAAACTTCCATACTCACTCGTATATTTTCCAGTAATTTTTAATTTTTATTCCGATTCAGAGGATTTTTATAGGAGCATGAAAATGAAAATTAAAGTAATGGTCAGAAACCTACATCTATCAAGTAGCCGCAGGATATTAAATGTGAACTTATCCAAAGCAACTTCAAATGCTTAAATGTCACAACTAAATAGTAGAAAATGAGGTGAATACTATGGAAAAGTTGCCCTTTTCACGTTGTCCTTCGATGATATCGAAGACATAAATAAAATATGAAGAGCCTTTTAGAAGTAAATGGCTCATCCTGCAATGCCAGAGATGCCACGGAATCGAACATACATAAAGATTTTGTCAAAGAATGGCTGAATGTGTAAAATATGTGGTTAATCATATGACGGTAGAATGTAATGAAAAATAATTTTAAGTCAGGTGTGGAAACTTTAACGAGCACATCCTGTTAGTAACTCAGGCTATTTAATGGCTAAGGAATAACAAAAAAGAAGAATGAAAACGAATCAGCCTAAAAGAGTCCTAGGTAATCATGAAAGGACTCCAAGAACGATTAACACTACCTTATTTACAATAAGAAAAAAATGCTGTTACTTGCTGACAAGTTGCTTCCATAATTGTACAAGATTATAGAGATAATAACGCTAAAAACGCATGAAAACTTGAAAATATGACAATATGATAATATAGAAACCTAAATAATTTAACAGTAGCATAATGCAAATGATGCCAGACATGCTACTAAGAATTTACGAAATCTCAGTGAGGTTAAGTACTATGGAAAACGGATATACTAACATATATATAGCAAGCCCGAAGCAATTTCCGTAAAACCTCAGTAAACAAAATACGAATAAGTACGTGGAACGCAAAGGTATTCTAAGTAGAAAGTATGAATTGGTGGTTTTTCTTAAAGCTAAAAATATCGATGTGTGTCTGTTGGCAGAAACACTTGTGGAAGGTGTTTTGTTGTCAGGTAAAATCAAAAGAATATTCTAGTTAAACTTATATTTTAATTTATTTCATTACTTATACTCGTAGCTCGGTAGTAATCTTAATTAAATACAACTTCAGACTGATCTCTTATTCGAATGTAGGTATAACAATTAAGAGAATGTAGTAATAAAATTAATGTGTAATAAACATAATTAGACTCGTATTCCAAAATGTTATTTCGTTTATAATGTGTTTATGATTTATTATAATATAACTATTTATGAATACAACAGAAGGATTTGGATGTGCTGAATTGTAGATGAAACTCACCTATAATCACTTAAGTTGAGGTAGTGCCAATTTACTTAAGGAAAATATTAAACACAATGAAGTATCGAAAATAGAAACGGGGAAAATTCAACCTGTTACGATTAACATTTAGTCAATAAATCAGAATTTCAATGTTGGTTGAGTATATTCTCCATCAAGATGTAACACAAAGAAAGGTATTTCCTTGATAAAGAGATCTCCTATACGCAAGTAGATACGTACTGCAATTGCAGAGTACACTGTTGCAGAAAACAAATTCCCGTTTTAAAAATTCTTAATTTTTTTCCCTACACTTTATGCTATATATGATAAAATACGAAACTCCTGAGTTTAAAACAAATTACAAAAAATGGGTAAACATCATTGGGTTTTCTTTCTATAAAAATGAAAATAAGAATTTTTTGTTTCCAAATATTGGTGAGTGATTGCATTAATGTTATGTAAACGGACAGTCGAACTACTTCTTAAATATGTAGATATTTTTAATTTTAAAAAGCGATGTAGATTATGACTTTTGAGTATTCTTGTGACTCTGATTTTATTTGGAATTAATTCAAAAGCGATTTAGATTATGATTAATTATTATGTTCTTAATTTTTCAATCCGTAAAACTAAATTCTAATTTTATTTTTATATACGTTTTAAATAAAAAAGGAAACACAAAAGTATTTTTTAACTTTTCACTTTTGTTATTTAATTTTTAATTGAATGCACTTCGATAAAGCTATGTATGTGTATCATCATCACCTTTCATTTGACTGAAAATTGTTTTATTTTTCGTAATTTAAAGATATAATTCTTACAAAATGTTATCAAATTTCTGTTACGTAAATGTATTTACTAAGTAAAATAAGATTTACAATATGTAAGTATTGTAAAAATGTACAAATTTTCATAGGTTCAATTATTTTTAACATGTTCTATTAAATTGCATTTTGACGGTATTCAATAATTAATATTACTTAAAAAATGCAATTATTATTTTCAGAATAATTAATTTATATTTAACATTTAATTAATAAATAAATAACTTGACATATTAAACAAATAAATTAACATTCAACATTACAGGTAAAACACACAGTAATAAAATATAAGCTAACGCTAACACATAATAATAAAGATCATACATATCTTGCTATTTTCAATTCGTCCAAAATATGGTTTCATTATGATAGCTTAAAAAGTAACGATAATATTGGTTCAGCATCTCTGTTCATCAGATTTTGCTATCTCTTGTATAAGTGATCAGGAATCTTTTCGTCTAATTCATTATGAGCTGTGAAGTGTTGTATTAACTTTAAACTATTTTTATCAATGTTGAAATGTTTATTTTCTTATCAATGTCTATTATATTTGATATGTACAATACGTTCCTCAAATCTAGTTTCTCTATTTTTTTTTGTTTGTCTATATATTAATCCCTACAATCTCCACAAGTATTTTCATATATTCCTGATTGTTTACCATTGTCAGTTTTATCTATTATATTACCTAGTATGTTTTCTAATTCATAACTTCAAATTTGAAATTTGAAGGTGAATACGACACATTCTGTATACCATACTTTGCAAGGCTGCCATTTCCGAATATATATACATAACAAAAAATATTTTATTTTTGTATACGTTATTTCTTTTTATCTGGCCCCTAGAATAGAAGCCCGTAGTTTAATTCGTACTCATTTCAACTACAGTGCTATCCTGGGACTGATCCCCCAGATCCCACCGATGAAACTACTACACGTCCACAAGGTCGTCGTAGCCCTCCCAATAACTCTATCTATATGGGTATTCCGGGAGAGGCGATCATCCAGAGTTACCCCAAGATAGTTCACCTTCCTGGAGTACTTAATACGTTCACCAAACAGAATTGGGCTTATTAATTTACCCTGCGTCTGATAAAGGCGACCAAAGTGTTCTTGCTGGGATTTATATATAACCAAACGCCTTCGCACCACTCATCCGCAACACGTGAATTTTGCTGTAGAAGATCAGAAACAGAAGACCGTATGACGAAGGCCACATCGTCGGCGTAACCACAGACACGTGCCCCGGAGCTTACGAGAGCAGCGATTAGATCATCTACTACAATGGACCACAGAAGAGGCGAAAGAACCCCGCCCTGCGGACACCCTTTTGCAATGGAGATGAAGAGTGTATCGTCGCACTTAATAATCCTATCCTGGAGCATCCGATTAACCCATCTGCTCGTCGTCACATCAAACCCTCGTTTGTACAACGATTCACAGATGACATCATATGGAGTATTGTCAAAAGCTGCCCATAAATCAAGCAAGCAGCCAACTGCCACCTCCCGCACTTCCAATAAGTTTTCAAGGACTTCCACTAGACTCTGCAGAGCGAGTACAGTAGACTTTCCCGACTGATAGGCGTACTTAGACTCATGCAAGGAATTGCTTCCCAGTGCGTCGTTTCATTTGAATCTATCAATGACTTTTTCCATTGCTAATTATACTAAGTAGTACAACTAAGTTGAATTATTATACTAAAATGTCTTATTTTCTACAAATTAAGTCATAATTAATATTAATTTGCTTTATTCAACAATGTGAGTTTTGTTATTTATAGCAAATTTCTTAAGTAATCACATACAACTTCTATTACAATTTAATTGTAATATCTAAGGTCAGAAAGTGCATATGTATATGTTCTTTGGTTGTTAAACTATGCGGTTAAGACGATTCAGCATGAAAACGGACAAACATGTACAGCCAATGAATTTTCAAAATCATTCAAGCTTACATCAAAATATTTCTACGTTCTTGTCTAAGTCTTCTAGATTTGAATAGAGGAAGAGGCAGTACTAATTTAATAAATCTTTCTTCTAATCGGAAATCTGCTTAGAAAACCAGCAAATAACATTTTTTGAATATTAAAATCATTTTAACAGTTTGTAATTTTTATTTAGTGTTTGAGAAATAAATGTATCCATGTTTCAACAAAAGTTTCAAATGCAGCCAATTTCAGCATTTTAGGAGTTTTTTATATCTTTGTACCCAAATTAACTTTAAAGCAAAAAAGTATTAAAATTGATACCATATTGTATCCAAGCAAAATAAAGTTTTCTTTTGGTTTTCTTTTTCTATGTTATTCTTCCGAAGATGAAAAATATGAGCGAAAATATACGATGTAATCGTATTTGGCTTTCGTGATTTAATGTAGACGCGCAATATGTTCCTCAAATCTAGTTTCGTATAAATAGTATACAGGTGTTGCTCTCAAATTGAATTGGTAGGTAGCAAAAGCTATTATATGTTAATCATTATTAACTAAATACATCTTATTGTTATTATAATGATAGTTGAAATTTTCTGCAAATTAAATAAAATCAGCAAAGAAATATAAACGTGAATGGTTCATATGCAGACATATGAAATAAAGTTATATCAAAGACTTTGTGTACAATGTCTTTGGTTATAGTCAAAGATGAGAAGGGAGTGATCTTTTTTATTTTTTGTATTTTTGCTTTTATTCATGAACTTAAATAACCACAAAACTTTTGCAAAACTTTCCTCAAAAAACACCATTCAGAAAAAAAAATATACATCCTGTGCGTAATATATTCAATGCATTATTTGTCTGCTAATAGATTATTAACATTCAAATCGTTTATGGTCGAAATTACAAATTTAAAAGTTTTTAACATTTCAAATAAGTAAATGGCTAATCCGGTCCAAGTGCTAAAGCTCTCGGAAGATTATTCGTTGGAATTTTTTAGGAAGAAAATCGTATGGGTATGGAGAGGCGGGAACACATTCGGCGCTATTGAAGCTAGAGAAAAGTTGTGTTCGGAAACTTTTTTGTTAATTACATAAATTATCACATTGGCTGCGAAACGACACGCGTGTCATGAAAGTTATGTATAGTTGTAAAAATTGATGTAGCGCATCGAGAAAAAAAAACTAACACGTTTTTTTGAGATATTGAGCGTTTTTTAAATGTTTAGTTTTTAATTCTAAGTTTTTCAATTTTGTGTGTGAGCAGCTATTACTTAAAAGCGTAAGTCCTTCACCTATCATCGGTTTACTCCAGGTACATAAAATTTTTTTATGTGATTTTAATATTTTGTGATGTAAAATTGTAAAATTCAAGATCATTCCAAACCAACTACAATTTATATTTTATTGTTCGTTCATATTTTATAATTGTTTGTTTTTCTCACAAGAAACTTATTAATAATTATTAATAATTATTATTTAATAATTATATGTTAAATTATTTATTTATTAATGAAATGCTAAATATAAATTAATCTGCAATTTTTTAAGTAATGTTAATAATTATTGAATAGTGTCAAAATGCAATTTACTAGAACATGTTACAAATAATTGAATCTATGAAAATTTGTACATTTGTACATAATATAGTTAGGAATTTCAAAAATTTTTCTCTTCAATCCTGCACGCTTTCATATTAGGACAAGAAAGGTTGGCTGCATTAAAAATAGCTTTTTTTTAAATGCATTTTTCAGACCAATTAGCCAACCATTTTTTTTGGAAATTCAAACTTTTAAATTAAAAAATCTGATGTGGTCAGCACATAACCGACCGCATTGTGTATTGTCTAGTTAAATGAAAGTGTTACAGAATATTATAAAAATGTCTGTTAAATACTTCTTTCCTATTTTAGGACATTAGTAAGCTTATAGTTAACATACTTAGAAAAATGTAAATTTGGCTCTTAGTAGAGTTTCGCTTTGTGCAACCCGAATTCCCTGAAATGCTCGCCAGTTAGTTTCGGTAACAACCAGAACTCAAATATCAAATTTCAAGAAATTCCATCAATTTGTTCTGTGGATATGGTGAAAAATGTAAAATCGGCCCGCAAATCAGTTCTCGAGCCCTGATATTTCCAAAAAAGTTATGTGTTCATTGCTTTAATATGAGGAATTCATATATTAAATTTCAATGAAATCGGTTGATTATTTCTCTTTATATACACAAAAGTGTATGTTTGGCCCATAGTAAACGTCTAGTTGCCGATGCCTGATATTTCCAAAAAATTTACATGTTCATTGTTTTAATACGGGGAATTCATATATTAAATTTCAATGAAATCGGTTGATTATTTCTCTTTACATATACAAAAATGTATATTTGGCCCGTAGTAAACGCCCAGTTGCTGATGCCTGATTTCTTCCAAAAGTAAGGAATTTTTGCGTATGATCGAGCAAAGCTTATATATGAAATTTCAAGTAAATCGGTTGAATACTTTCTTCAAAATGGTGAAAAGTGTAAAATCGGCCCGCAAATCCGTTTTCGAGCCCTGATCTTTCCAAAAAATTTATATGTTCATTGTTTTAATACGAGGAGTTCATATATTAAATTTCACTGAAATCGGTTGATTATTTCTCTTTATATACACAAAAATGTATATTTGGCCTGTAGTAAACGTCTAGTTGCCGATGCCTGATTTCTTCCAAAACATACGAATTTTTGCGGACGGTCGAGCTGAGCGTATATATAAAATTTCAAGTAAATCGGTTGAATATTTTCTTCAAAATGTTCAAAAATGTAAAACAGGCCCCCTAAAAAGTGCAGTTCCCGAGGCCTGATATATACCAAAAGTTGATCGATCCGTGCCACGGTGGAAACAAACTTACATATAAAATTTCATCAAAATCGGTTCAGCCGAACTTGAGATACACGCGTGCACACACAGACCGACAGACCGACAAACGGCCAGACCAACAGACCGACAGGTTGCTAAAAATAGTTTATTTACACTTCCCTACTATGGAGAAGTACGTTCCCACCGAAAACTCGATATGCAAAATTTGTTGCCATCACATAACCTACATACCTATTGTTTACACAATACGGTCGGTAAAAAAATATGTAAAATAAGTAGAGTTAAAAATATTAATCAATTTCTAATTACTCTCTGAGCTTGGTGGCGTGATAGATATATTTAGCATATTTAATGCGTTTCTCTATATTAATAAAATAAAGGAACAAAAGCTTTCAAGAGAAATATTCTCTCAAAGTAATTTTTTAGTAAAATATGCATATCTAGTATTTATTGTTACAAAGCTAAAAATGAGTCACATTCGACAACTGAAATCTGTTAGATAAGTAAAGTTGTGACATCTCACGACTTAGCGAGATTACCACTTCCTTTCGAAATGATAGTTTATTCCTATATAAAATTTGGTACGATCTAAAATATCTTGTTTACCTATAAATCATACCGTATGTTTTAAATTTTTATTTTTCTTTTGTTCACAAAAGTAGTTTGTATTTATAGCATTAAAAATGTCAAATGTCTCGCATTAAAAAATGTCAAATACGATATGAATAATTATTTTAAATGCTCGCGACGCTAAAGCTTTCATGACTTTTTTAGACCATTTATTGATTGAAAGTTATTTAAATTTGTATCATAATATTAAGAACTAATATGGTGGGATATTTTCATCAGCCGATTCTCAAGAGCTTCTAAAAAGTACTTCTATCATTGTTTGACCTGCATTTTTAGTGCATAATTTATAAAGACATAATTTAAGAATAATTTGTAGTATGTTCTAGAAAAAACACTTCAGGGGCCTGTTTTACCAGCATTAGTCGTTTCAGCCATATTTAAAAAAAGTGAAAGAAGAAGGAGAAAACATTAAAGAGACCGCAGAAAATTTATGTTAGAATCTTTTACAGATTTTACTATTCGTTGAATTAATAATATTGAGTTCGTTATTGTAACGCTAACTTTATTTATTTTAAACAAAAAAGTTATAACTTAAGATACTGCAGTAAGATAAGAAGAGTATTAAAAACAAGTGCTGGGTATTCAAAGTTAATATACCCTTCGCGAAGGGTATATTAACTTTGAACTCCCACTCCCATACAAGTCTAAAAGCTTATTCTTAATATTTGAAAAAATAATAAAGTCAGATTCATGAAACTTGGCAGTTGTGTGTCCGATTATAGATCAGATATATTTGTGAAG
This sequence comes from Condylostylus longicornis, assembly GCF_029603195.1. Taxonomy (NCBI): domain Eukaryota; kingdom Metazoa; phylum Arthropoda; class Insecta; order Diptera; family Dolichopodidae; genus Condylostylus; species Condylostylus longicornis. Next base: position 24,286 of record NW_026578252.1, on the reverse strand, counting down.
CTTTAATGGAATTGCTTGACAGGTTCGGGTACTTGCCATACAACTCCAAAAGCTTATTTTACATATTTGGAAAAATAATGAAGTCAGATTTATGAAACTTGGCAGTTGCATGTCCGATTATAGATCAGATATATTTGTGAAGTTTTAATGGAATTGATTGACAGGCTAAGCTTCTTGCCATACAACTCCAAAAGCCAATTTTAAATATTTGGAAAAAATATAAAGTCAGATTCATGAAACTTGGCACAGTCGGATGTCCAATTATAGGTCAGACATGTCCGTGAAGTTTCTATAGAATGATGTCACAGGTTCGAGTAATTGCTGCACAATAACGAAAGGTGCAGGGTATAATTCAATCAGTTTATACCGACTGAAACGCTTTTACTTGTTTTTATTGGACTTTTGCATTTTTTCTCAAATCATCGACTAAACGTCTCACAGTCCAAGAGAATAAATTTTGTGTATATTTTAGAAAAAAACGACATACGCAATATAGAATATTATAGTTACTCATTTTCTTCTCACCTGCTGAGTAAAATAGCGAAACAAAGGATCAACTTTTGATTATAACAGCACAATTATGATGAGTGATACATACAGTGGATTAAAAATAAATTTGGGTTAAACCAATGGTTTGTATTGATTGAAGAACTTTTCCTTTCAACAAGTGAAAATACTGCTTTTAAATACAGTCTATGTATATCTACCACGCCATTTAAATTATTTTCATTCATATACGAAACTATTTCTAGGTATTCTTAGTATGCATATATTTAAGGTAAACGATTTATGCAGTCTTTGAAATAAAGCAAAAATTAATTTAAAGAGGGGTTAACATAATGCTCGATTTTAAGGGTTAATTGTGTGAATTTAGGAAAATAATCATATTTTTAGCGTTAGCTTTTTGCGTTTTTAGAAATTTGGAAAAGCTTGTGATTCCGGAAATACAAGGCGTCAAAAATTCAAATTTTACAAATTTCAAGAGGTGGTAACTTGAGAGGGGTAGAGGTGGAAAAAAATTTTCCTCCAACGAAATGAACTAGTTGTTAGTGTCTAAAAGCTGATAAAATTTCAGGCTTCCAGAATCTGCCACTGCCTTTCTGCCTTTGTAAAGTTTCACAAATGCTTATGGTTTCACTGCAATAAATAGTTAGTTACAGTGGTCGAAGTGGGATACTCAAAGTGGTGGGATGGTAAAAAAAAAAGTATTATTTTAGTTATTTTTTAAAAAAATAACTCAACAAAATTTTCCAAAAAAATATTCTCGTTAGTTTACTTCCAATCTTTGGAAGTAAACTAACGAGAATATTTATATTCAAAATTAAATCAACTAAAAATTGAATCAAAAACTGTGCAAATTGTTACCAAAGAAATGCATATACTACTATGTAGTAACGAAAATTTCATTAATAGAAAAAAATTATACGTTACTATTTGAAATTGGTCTTATTTAAAATTACATATGTATATGTATTTAATTTTTTGTTAAAAAAATTTTTAAAATTCATTAGAAAATGTTCTTAAATTTGAAAAACATGTTCCGGAACGCATTTTTCTCTCCTATTAAGTGGTGGGGTGGATTTCCAATTACTTAAAAGTACTAGGATAGCATCCCGCTCCATCCCGCCTCACTTCGAGCACTGGTTAGTTAGAAAAATGGCATTTTTAGGGTTTTTGGGGGGTATAACTTTTAAAGGAGGGGAGATATGTAAAAATTATGTTCTACGAAAATTAATTTCTAGTAAAGATTTATGTACATGTTTCAGATTTCTATCTTCAAGAGTGTAGAAGTTTTGTAAACATGTCCACGGACGAAGGACGGACTGACGGACGAATGGACAGGGTGAAACCAATAAGCACTTCCATCGAAAATTTTTTGGGGAAGTGTTAAAAAACCTTACAGCTGTAAAGCTTAATTTTTAATGAAAAAAGTTCACTTTGTACTATAAAATATAGCCACTTTTTATTCATTGGAGTAACACATGATCGAAAGAAAAAATAGATAAGTTTAGTTTACGACAAAAACTCAAAAAAAGGCGCTGTAAGTATTTATTTATTGTTTATATTTCCTTTATAATCATAAATATGGGTGCAAAATTTCCTGATTAAAAATAATTGCAATCTATTAAATATTATATGGGATTACATACACAACATACACATATATTTGAAAACGGTTTAAGTTGTGAACTAATTTATAATCATATTTATATGTATACAATATTGTATTATCATTATGAAATTTTATATTATCTTAAATTTAACCCGGATTTGATTAGCCATAATCAAAGTAATCTTGATCAGTTATTATTGTTCAGAATATTTTTCATTTCATTTGGATCAACTTGTGATTCAGTTTCCCACTGTAGAGGTGGCATTATTATTGGCTCACGAGCAGGAACATCCTCAGGAGTGATTCCAGATAATTTTACTGGCAATTTGTTTACTTTTGTTTGAAAAGGAAAAAAATTTCGCGGATCAGTTATAGCATGATTATGGCGTCGGATTTTAGCGCCCATTGAAATGTCAACGGTTGCTCCAGGTACATGTGTAAACTTCCCATTCCATCCTTCACATTTAACTGGTATGTAATCGTCTCTTTTTTTTATTGGCATTCTGTAATTTTTTTTTCGTAAAAGTATTAGCAGTGTAGAAAAAAATACTTTTTTCAATAAAAATTATGTATCTGTGTGAGCTTTTCTAAAATACGTTTGTTTTCAGTGAGCAGCGGTTAAATACTAATTTATTTGAACAGAAAAATTTTTTTATGAAACATTTTATATTCAATTGTATCAATACGTATTATTGTATACTAATAAATTTATATTCTATTGTTTTAAATTATAAAACGGAAAACATATTAATTAAAAACGCCAACATAAAAAAATTGTACATTTCCTTTTATTCAATAGTAGACGAAAACTCTTTTCTATTATTCATATCGTTAGTTTGTTATTAAGTCAAATGTATTTAAAAAAAAGTACACCGTATTTGTAAAAGTGTAACAGTAACTTAAATAATAATTCACAAAACAAAAAATCTAAAACTAAACTTTTTTACCGATCTGCGATTTTCAATTTGTTCTGTTATAGTTAATGAAAAATTAACTAAATTTTAAACTGAGCTAAAAATTTTCTTACATTATGTGTCTGCAGTATATTACATAACGTACATACGAAATAGAAAGACGTAGTAGGATATTTTACACTTCTTCACAATATTAAAAATATGTCACGTTACTTATAGACATCACGCTTATTACACACATTGTACATAAAATCTATGAGCAGAGAACTCAACCAAAGTATGCGTTTTTTGCTTGTGTATATTATTTGTATATGTATGTATATTAGAGTGCAATTGTGTCTAATACGTTTCGCTGTCCAAATTTTAAAAATTTTATAGGCGGTTTTTCTTGAGTATTTTTGAAACTTATTGCAGACATTTTAATCGTTATGTTGCTTTTTAAAGCGGAGTTGTCAAATAACCTTTTCAAATTTCATTTACTGTATAGTTTATAGAGTTACTGTATAGTTCATATTTTGTTACTTCAATTCAATTCAATAAATTTCGATTCCAAAATAAATCCAAACTTGAAATAATTAAAAGTAGGTATTTATGTATTCACAACAAAATTGACTTAGCACTGCATTATGTACATAAATTCAATTTCAACTTCAATTCAATTCAAATAAACTTTATTCATTCAAGTTGGTATAAAAAAAAATACAATCATCTTAATACATATATTAAATACAATATAGTAGAATTACATCTAGTACACTAGTAAATTATACAAAAAAAACAAAACAAGATATTTTTTCTATTTTTTAAAATTGGAATTTACAATAAAGTTTTAATTTTAATTTATAAGTATAAAATAATTCAGATTATACATATTTTATGATATTGTACATAACTGCAATTTTGTATATTACAATAATTTCAAATTTTATGTAATAAACTTTATTAATTCAATAGTTAATTTGACATCAACTAAAAGAGTAAGAAAAGCATTAAATAGTTCATGAACTAGTGTCTAATGCCAATATAAGAAGAGAATGACTCTTCTTCTTTTTGTGAGGCCTTTGTCTATATAAAAGCAAAACAAAAACAACGGAAACTAAACAAAAAATAATAAAAATTAAAAAAAAATGAAAATTAATTCACGCTAAAGTTATTAACAAACTCCCAATTTCACTGTGATCAAAATTCAACAGCCAAGATTTTACTCTAGTAAGAAAAATGTTTTTTTGCCTGATTAAACGAATAGATTCCGGTAAGACATCAAATAAACGAGAAGACACAATATCATAAAAGTTCCGATAATTTGTAGTTCGAAATATTGGAACAATTGCAAAGAATTTCTCATTAGAACGTAACCTATAGGTATTCGAAATTCTACTGTTAAGATAGCCACCTCTCGTAAAAAAAATTTTTAATACTTTATAATAATATAACTGCCTAACAGGAAGAATCTTTAGAGTTCTAAATAATTCAATACTATGAGAATATCTGTGCTGGGCGCAAATATCTCTGGTAACAGATTTTTGCAAAATCAATAGAGTGTTAATTCTATTTCTGTAGGCGCTTTTGATATAAGCTTTTGGACTTGTATGGGAGCTACTCGAACCTGTCAAGCAATTCCACCAAAGCTTCAGAAATATGTCTGAGCTATAATTGGACACACGACTGTCAAGTCTCATGAATCTGACTTTATTATTTTTCCAAATATTTAAAATAAGCTTTTAGACTTGTATGGAAGCTACTCGAACCAGTTAAGCAATTCAACTAAAACTTCAGAAATATATTTGACCTATAATTGGACACATGACTGCCAAGTTTCATAAATCTGATTTTATTATTTTTCCGAATATAAAAAATTTGCTTTTGGAGTTGTGTGGCAGCCACCCGAACCGGTGTAGTTATCCCATTCTAATTTTTACAGCATGTATAGAATATAATTGGACATATATATACAAAATTTTATATTTATAGCTTTATTTGTTTTTGAAATATTTAAAATAAACTTTTTGAGTTGTATGGCAGCTACCCGAACCCGTTATCCGAATTGGTCCAATAACAATAGGGTTCGCCCTTGGCACAAACGAAAGAACTTGTGAAAGGTTGGTGTCGATTGCATTATTGGTTTTTGAGTTATCGTGCGATCGGACGGACGAACGGACATAGTCCAAAAGAGGACCAGCGTCGAATATCCTCCTAAAGTTAAGACATATAAATTAATAAAATGAAGAAAAACTGATATAACTGAAAGTAGATATATTTGGGGGTAGTATAAACATACCGCATATAAAAAGAAGAAGGAAGAAAGTTCAGTGCAAACAATTCAGGTGATATGAATGATCAAGAGTTCTAAAACCGAATTAATTACGCTTATACCCTATTTCAATTTTCAATGTCATTATAATTCTTCTAATTTCAAGTGGTAATCTGTTAAACATTCTAGGAGAACAAATAGTAAAAAGCCTATATAGAAGGCCTTCGAACAAGGAGGAATTATGTATAGCAAAATTATGCAAATTGCTTCGTAATTTATAAATGAAGAGAAACTTTTCAGGAAAGCACTCCTACAAAAAAAAATTTTGTAGGAGTGCTTTCCTAAATTTAGATTTATAATAAAACTAGTGTCTAAGTTAATATGCCGAGTTCATTACAAAGTGCGGAACTAATATAGGGGGTTTTCGTTTATTCAGTTTAAAATAGTTCCTGCTTGTAGTACGTTCAAAAATTCACGCTACATACACTGAAAATATAGATCGTTAGGAAATTACTGGCTGTAGTAAAAATGGCAGATTCAGATATTGAAGGGTTATTAGAGTAAGTTTTCTTTAAGTCTTTAAATCTTGTTAAAATTTCCTTGTTTTGCAAGGTATTAGAAAATGAAAATATTGGTATACTATTTCATGTATTGGTATACTATTTCATGAACAAAGTCATTTCTGTTATTTTTGACCGGTTGATTATTTAAAAGTTGCAGAATTTGTAGACTACTTACTACGACAAAAAAAAAAACTTAGAATGAATTAGTTTTGCACTCTGCGCCGAACGTTCTACTAATGTAGAACTAATGTAGAACTTTCAGCGCAGAGTGCAAAAACGAAAAAGCCCATAGTATCTACCATACAGTTTTGCATATTATTCATAAAATAATATGCAAATGCAACCATAATATATTAATAATATATTAGAATGCAATTCACAAAACTTTTCTGGAGCAATATTTTTTTTGTAATAAAATTGCGTACAACGAAACTAAGCCCGAGAGAGATTCAGTATGACAATGAGAGATTCAGTATGACTTTTAAGAGATTCAGTATGCCAGTTTAAATTCTTCTCCACGTAGATACCCAAATATTTAAACTTATCTACAACCTCAATAGCGAAGAAATTTTCATTAAAATATTTATGGAAATTAAATTGAAATTATCTAGCATACAAAAGAATCTTTTACACCAAGAGACCTAGAATCAAACCAAATATTACAAAGAGCCAATTAAATTATAAAACATAGTTTTTGTTTTTTGACTGACCATCAATTTATGATTTCCACACCAAAGCATTAAAAGTTCAATATCATGATTAATATTCATAATAACATCCATCAGAGGTTGCACCAGAAAAAGAACACGTTATATCATCTGCGGAGGTAGTTAGCTTACTTTTGAACCAAATTTTTAAAACGACTTTTATATAGACGAAAAAGAGAATTGGTCCCAAAGGGCCCTGAGGGACACCAATGTCCAAAACTACTGATTTGACCATCAGTTTTTATCTTTCGAGACCAATTTTACAAATAAAACTTAAGCCAGTCATATATAGAGCCCTTGAATCCTAAAAAATGCTTAATAAACTGCAATGATTTTATGAAAAATTTTTATGATTCACGGTATCAAAGACTTTAGATATGTCCACAAAAAGACTAGCCGTTACCCTAGCATTATTAACACTGCAAAAAACATTCTCACAAAATTTTAACTAAACATTTTCACAAGATTTACCTTTTCTAAAGCCAAAGTGACTGTCATCGAACTGACTCTTCTAAAGTCAGTCAAATTGACTGAAATTTATTTTATTTAGAAAAACAAGCATTCTAAACTAAACAATTTTTTCAAGGATTTTTGAAAACATTGAGAAAATGTAAATCGGTCTGTAATTACCAATGTCGCAACGCCTACCGTTTTTATAAAGGGGGAGCATTACAGCAGACTTTAATATGTATATTTTTAAAAAAATTTCACAAAAAAATACATTAATTAAAATTGTTATTATTATTATTGCTCATGTTCACCACATTTGAAAACCTCTTTATGTTGAGCTACACTATTGAAAATCGGAAAACCTAGATTCTTATAACAATCCCTCAAGCGCAGATTATTAGCATGCCACTTTCATTTCTTACGTTCAAGTTATTTCTTAATTTCCTTCCAAAAGTTTATTTGATAACCAAGATTTAAATTTTTATCGACAAATGAACCCCAGCCAACACCAATTAAACATGCATTCAAGTGGCCATCCAGTATAGACAAAAAATTATCGAAAACAAATGTACCATTATTTTCCTCACATGCACTAATCTAACATTTATATCGAAGCATATCATTTAACTTAATAAACTCTATTGTTTTTTCAACGCGATTGGATTGAAACATATTTTGACCTAACAAGTAAAATATTAAGTAGTAGAGATGTCGTATAATGGTCAGAAATATTCATTTCATGTCCACTTTTGCTCTGAGAAAAATTTTTATACCTGTTTCTGCACTAAATTAGATATTTTTATACCTGTACGAATGAATGTTCGAAGGGTATAAAATTATCTAAAAGGTATACTAAATTTGCTTACCCAAACGGTAAGCTATGAAACGCTAAGAAATAATAGTCTATGACAGAGCTTCTTAAACTTTTTTATATAGCGACCCCTTCAAGCTTAGGAAATTTTAAACGACCCCCTCCTCCATATAATGAAATATATATTAACCGTAGATGTACATGTAATATTGCACTATTTTACAATGTAAATAAAATAAGGATTAAAGAATACGTACCCATTCATTTCACACATATATAATTGGAAACGTTGATGGGATATCGGTCGTAATAAAACACAATAAATAGAATGACATAAAACTATATATATATTTATTCAATAGAAAAAATAAACTTTTGTAACAATTTTTTGACCCCCTTTCAGTAGCGACCCACAGTTTAAGAAGTCCTGGTCTATGATATAGACTTAAGTACATGTTTGATCAGCGTCAAATTCTGAGTCGATTTGGGTTTGTCTTTCCGTCTTACCATCCGTTCCAACGATAACTTAAAACTAATTGAGCTAAATTCAACGAATTTTAACAAACGATTAATTATAGTAATGGATATGATCGAGGTACTGCGTCGGGTAGGTGCCATATAACTTTATTTTAAAATTTATTTGGCTATATCTCAGAAATTATAAAAGCTATAGTATTGAAATTTCGCTCAAGTGAATATTATTATTAGTACCATTGCGTTTGATAAAAGTAATTGAAAGTGCTTGGCTTCTTCTGGTAGCTCCCATAGAACTTAAAAAATTATTTGGCTATATCTTCAAAACTATTCAACTAACAGTACTGAAATTTTGCAATAGATCAGACATAAATTATATCCGAAATCACGACCACCACACTTTATAGCCAATTGTTTACATAAATGTATTTCCTAACGCTTTATTTTTATTTTGGCTATAATTCAAAACAATTTTATATATACTGTTTTTAAATTCGTTATACTTTTGAGCCGTTTATGAAAAAAAAAATACCTAGTTAGAATAAAAACAAATTCTGAATCGGCTACAATAACTTTGTAGCCAGTTCATAATATTTTTCGAGGAATAATTGATAAATATTTATAAAACATTGCAAATAAATTTTTTCTCATTTTGCTAACGTTTTTATTTTACTACCGATAAACTTGTGCCAATCAAATAATTTTTTATTCAGCTACATTTTATTTTGAAATTAGTAGTGACATATTATTAGTAGTAACATATTATTAGCTCATATTATTTTTTATACTAAAATATATGTCACATTAATATAATATAATGTAATATAAAAATATGAAATAAGATGTACACTTTTGACATACATTTTTATATTTAAAAACAGCATTATTGTAGCCAATTCAGAAATATTTTTTATTCTAACTAGATAATTTATTTTTACAAACGGCTCAAACATATAACTAATTTGAAAACATTATATTTCTAAACTAGTCGTGTGTGCTTGCATTGCAAGCCTTGCAAGTATTATGCCTGTAGTTTTGAAATTGTATTCCATTCAGTGGCTGAGATATTTTAAGTTTACTTTATTTCTTCAAAAACACACCCGTAATATAGATACATATAGATATGCTTTTTTCTAATAAATAATAGGATAAAACCTAAAATAAGAAAAGTTCTGAAAAATAATTACCAAAAAATACATAATTAAGCAAATAATTAGTTCCTTTGAGATCTAATACATTTGAGTAATTTATTTTAGAACCTCGATTTGAGTTATATCGCATAAAATCTTAAAATACTTTTTACAATAAGCACTTTAAGAGATAAATTACTATATACGCATAAAATAATTCACTATTAAAATGCATGCATGTGTATTTGCAGTTTTAATACATGCGAATAAAACGCGTGTTTGTGAAATGAGTTACCACCAAAACTAACGTATATAGGGTAATGCGTATAGCATACGATTTCTATGCAAAAAGTCCCAGGTTCGAACCCTGAAAAATGCGATTTGCCAGATGAACTTTTTTTTATTGATAATTTTATTTTTTTTTTAAATTAAATTAAAAAAGCTTCACCCTTACAAATCAATACCAGCGAGTTCCCGTTCTAAATGTTTTTTTGAAAATACCCTACTTGTAAAAAGTTAAATGCAATAGAATAACATTTTCTTATAAAATTTTGCCCCAAAAATATATTGTCAAGAAGTTTAGTGTAAACTTATGTTTTGCTTTCTGATATATTTTGCAACAGACCGCAAAAAGAATACATATTACACATAACTAAATGCGTACGTACATACTTATTATAAAACAATGTAGATTTTATTAAAACAGTACAATTTTCTTAAGAAAGTGATCACTTTTTGTTATAACTCACACTTCCAAATATGAATTTACATACAATATTTATACCACCAAAAGTAAATAAAAAATTACCCCTACAGGATGTAGTACCATTTTGTAAAAAACGCTTACAAAGCATCTCGGGAGGGGATGAAGGGGGAGGGCAGGTGGAATTCTTGCTTTTTCTGGGACCCTAGAGGCAAAACTCTACCTAATGCCTTTTGTCCCATGTCTCTAGCCCTTCTAGAAGTACCCGTACTTTTTACCACCTAAGAAGTAGCTATATATATATAACTAGTCGTGTGTGCTTGCATTGCAAGCCTTGCAAGTATGATGCCTGTAGTTTTGAAATTGTGTTCCATTCTGTGGCTGAGATATTTTAAGTTTACTTTATTTCTTCAAAAACACCCATAATATACATATAGATATGTTTTTTCCTGATAAGTAATAAGATAAGACTTAAAACTTAAAATAAAAAAGTTCTGAGAAATAATTACCCAAAAATACATAATTAAACAAATAATTAGTTCCTTTGAAATCTAATACCTTTTGGGTAATTTATTTTAAAACTTCATTTTGAGTTATGTCGCATAAAATCGTAAAATACCTTTCACAATCAACACTTTAAGCCATAAATTATTGTTAATTATAAACTACAATTCATGCACGTATGTATTTGAAGTTTATAATACATGCGAATAAAACGCGTGACTGTAGAATGAGTTAACACCAATTCTAACGTATATAGGGTAATACGTATTGCATACGATTTCTATGCGTATTTTTGGCATTTTTGGTCATCAAACTTTGTTAAAACATTTTCATGTAGGTCTTTTACATGATTGCATATCAATGCTGTATCGATTACTTTCCGATTGTACTTTAGTATAATTGATTATACCTTAGTAGCAAATCGCAAAAAGAATACATATGTATATAACTAAATGTGTATGTAATCGTACATGCTATAAAACTTTATGTAGATACTATTAATTTTTTGTTTTCTTGTTATAACTCACACTTATAGAATTTATTTTATTTCCAATATATATGCCATCAAAATTATACAAACATTACCCCCATAAGGATGTAGTACCATTTTGTAAAAAAATGGACCAAAACATCTTTAGAGGGGGTGAAGGGGGAGGGCGGACGGGTGGAATTCTTGCTTTTTCTGGGACCCTAGAGGCAAAACTCTATCTAATGCCCTTTGTCCCATGTCTCTAGCCCTTCTAGAAGTACCCGTACTTTTTACCACCTGAGAAGTAGCTATATATATATAATGTAAAATAGGAAGGTTTGTGAAGAGTTATACAAAATATGAATAAAATATAGAATTATAAAGGAAAATTCAAGGTACTGCGTAGCCTAGTGGTTAGCGTGGTAGTCTCATAGCCAGAAGGTTATTGGATCAATACTTGCCTGGATGTTGTCGTGTTTTTATTTTTTTGGATTATTTTAAAAATTTTTTTTTTTATTTTATTTAAATTTTCTGTTTTATTTTTTTTTAATATATAACAGATAAATGTTATTATAAAAGTTTAAAGAAAATTTCCAAAAAAATATTCTTATAATAGTTTGGAAAAATTCGCAAAAATTTTAAGTACATAAATATGTATGTATGTATATTTTTTTTAAAGCTTCCTGAGTAATTTTTTTTAAGCTTTCTATATGAATTAAATAATATTCAAAACTGTAGAATATATAGAAATAAATTTTAAACGCATAATTATTAAATCATGGGAGTAAACATACAAAAATTAATTTTTCAAATAAAGAAAAGGTTTAGTCAAAAACAAAATAATAATTTTATTCATATATATGTATGTATGTATGTATGTATGAATATATGTATGTATGTATATATGAATGGATTAGAATTGAAGATTTTAAAATTTTTCGTACCAACATATGAACGTATGTACATATGAATGTATTAGAATCGAAAATTTTGAAATTTTGCTGTTGGAAAAATTAGAAATAAAATTATTAACACAAACACACATTATTATGAATGTATACCTAGTTTTTTTAAAACTGCGGGTGAAGATATAGAAATAAATTTTTCAAATAAAGAAAAGGTTTAGGTTAAAATAAAATAATAATTGTATTCAAATATATAAATATGTACATATGAATGTAATCAACAAGCACCCAATAACAATCAATTTCAAAAAGGCGCCATCAAGAAACTAGCAAATGCGTGATCAAGTCTGGTTTAAGATTGTACTCTGCGTCACCTAAAAACAATTTTTTTTTAAATTAGCATAAAAATAAACTTCTATCTAAAATCCGGGTAATTCGCACATCTCTGATAGTTGCTCTTGGTTTATTGAATTTAACCTGCTATAATTCCAAATAAAAGAATCATGAAATAATCCCGGATTATTAGCATCAACATACCTTATGCGCAATTTATAATCACAAACCGTTAAGTAATATTTTATTAATATATTTAGAAATACTTAACATGTTATACAACGTTATGTTTGTAACGTATAAACTGTAATAACCCTTCCAGTTATAATATAAATGCTAATGGATTTTTTAACGGTACTTACTTTTAATGCACTTACATCTAAAACTTTCACTCAAAAATTTTAGAACTTTAGTTTTAGATGTAAGTACATAATTTTTGTTTCTTTAATAATAAACTAGTTGTTTATTTATATTGATTTTATAGTTAAACAAAAATATTTGCAATTGATAGCTATAAACTACAAAATATTTCGCTTGAAGATGTTTTTTATAAAAGTACATATGCCTGTAAATACGCATATATGTAGTTGTTGCAACGCTTAGTTTTTTGTATGTTATTTTCTATTTTGAGAGTTCATAGTAGAACTTTGTTTTATAAATGAATATTTAGGACTTCCATTTTGATTTCAAAATTCGAAAAGGGTAATGATTTCTTTTAGAAATTTTATTAAATCTTTTAAACTGAATTAATATTTAATTTATTGCTTTTTAACAACCAGATAGATTTATTGATTTCTCATTTCTTTAGTGTATTAACTAAAGTGTTAACTAAAGTTCTAAGTTGGCAAAGTTATAGATAAATAATCACTAATGTAAAAATTACCGTTGAACTTCCATTACTAAACCAACTTCGCAAAAAAATTTAAATACGTTTGATTACTATAACAAATTTAAAAGTTAATAAATAATATAGAATAAAAAAGATTTTAATGAAAAACTACGTTTTTCTGGCGGACGAAGAAAAAAACAAATAATTTTTTTAGTCTAATCTGGGTTAGACTATTATATGTATATAATATTAGATACTTAAACCTTAAAATTTTTTTTTTCATCATACTAAAAAAACTATTTAATAAATAACAATAGCCGAAAAATCATTATTATCATTCATTCATGTGTTATTGAATAAAACTAGTTTGTTGTTTTTTATGCCAAGAAAAAAAATCTGATGTTGTCAGCACATAACAGACCGCAACGTTTATTCTCTAGATTAGCAAAAGTATTCCAGAAGATTATTAAAATGCATTTTTGAAGATTATTAAAATGCACTTTTTTACAATTTTAAGGGCAATAATAAGCTTTGAGTTAACATACCTAGAATAATGTGCATTTGGTTCTTGGTAGGGTTTCATTTTGTCAGTATTTTTTGGTAACAGTCAGAACTCAAATATTAAATTTCAAGAAACTTCATCAATACGTTCCGTAGATGTGGTAAAAAATGTAAATTCGGCCCCCAAATTAATTTCCGAGCCCTGATCTTCCCAAAAAATTTATAGATTCATTTTTTAATATGAAGAATTTAAATATTAAATTTCAAAGAAATCAGTTGACTATTTTTCTTTATATACGCAAAAATATATTTGGCCCGTAGTAAAAGTCCAGTAGCTGATGCCTGATTTCTCCCAAAAGTTAGGAGGTTCCGCGGGTAAAGCTTATATATGAAATTTGAAGTAAATTGGTTGAATATTCAAAATGGTCGAAAATGTAAAATAGGCCTGTTAAAACGTCCAGTTCCCGAGGCCTGATATATCCCAAAAGTTAATCAATATGTGCCATAGTCGAAGTAAACTTACATATAAATTTTCTTGAAAATCGGTTCCAAAACTTGGTGCCATCACACAACCTACTTTATTGTGTACACAATGCGCTCGGTAATAATTATGTATGTACCAGTTTTAGAAGCATTAATAGAAAATCTTGTTACAATTTTTAAGATTAATAATTTTTAAGATTAATAAATTTTTTAAATGGATGCTCGAAAGTTTTTGTCAATTACAAATGGAAATTAAAATACAGATTACCTATTAAGTTGAGAAAAATTCAAAAACAAACAAAAATACATACATATGTGATAAATCAATATTTAAGTGAAAAGTGGAAGCCTTTATGACGGAAGAAAAATCCTATTATTTTAGTACTTTTGACTGCACTGCTCTATATCAATGAGATGAAAAGAGTTTTAATTCTTTTGATTTTAATTTCACTTTATTTACCACCATTAATATAGAAAAAAATCTACGCAAAGGTATGTTGTTTTTGCATTTCATTTCATTTTTAATATGTAAAAGGTGTCCTAAATGTAGCTGTTGTCACTCATTCCGATTCAGGAATATCACACATGTATATCAAGTAGAATATCGGGCCCAATATACTCCCTTCCTGTTTCACTTGAAGTACCCTATTAGTCAAGTAAGACTCGAGCAAGTTAACATACTGCCTTGGTAGCTTAAGTTTTTTATTAATCCACAATGCCATACCTTATCGATGGCCTTGTCGATTTTTTATTAGGTATTTGACGAATTGGATCTATGTTTGAGTGGTTCCGGCAAAAACCAAATTGATGATTCCGGATTAAATTTTTACTTTCAATTATTGGCTGAAGCCTTCTCAATAAAAGTTTCTCTAGCAGTTTTGAAATCATCGACAACAATAAAAGTGGTCTATAAGACGTCCCCTTATCTATAAGTTTGCCAGGTTTATGCAGCATAATTATCTCTGCAACTTTCCAAATGTCAGACACGTAATTAAACCTTATATATGCATTTATTAGACGCGTAAGCATCGTTATACGCCTTTTGGGTAATTTTTTCAAATTATAGTAGGTCAAAGTCAGCACCTTTTTTAGATTTCTGATTTGTTCCACAACATCTCTTTCCTTGACAATTGAAATAGTCACGCTATCCTCAACAAAAGCAGATTTCTCATTTTTATGCACGTCCTGACTATCATGCGAACAGAATATATCGGTCAAATGATCCGCAAACGCACTTGCTTTGTCTTTGTCAGTTTTTGCCCACGTTCCATCTTTGTTTTGATAGGTTTGATAGGGTGCTTCATTTTCTTTGTTGCCCTCCACAGTGTTTTCTCATTCGCCGTTAAATTTTAAACATAATTGATAACCGAATCCTCCTTGTATTTTCTAATACAGCGTCTTAGTTGCTGCGATTCGCGATTATATCTAGCTTTACCAATAGGACCACGGGTTTGCTGCCACCTCTTTTTCGCTCCCTGCTTTGTTTTATTTTTGCTAGTATATGTTAAGGGTAATTAATGCCATCCCTTCTAATCGCATTAATTTTCGAACTACTCCGAGCCGTCTTTTTATAATTTTCGGCCCCCTCATCTATCTGCTGGGTCGATCTTATTCTTTTCCTTAGATCTATTTTTCGTTCAATTCCTAAACGAAATCTTGACAAATCTGTAGTTTCTTTTGTCAGGGCAGGTTTCGCTCTTTTCATTATAATATTTTCCTTAAGCTTAATAACCACCGAATGATCGGAGTTAAGATCATAGTTATCATGTACCTCAATAAAGTTTTTCGCAATCCGTTTTGTTACGAAGAAACTTATTATATATGGACAGTTATTAACATAGTTTGATCAATACGTTGGCTTCGTTCTATCTAGCATGTTTTGCATCATATCTAGCATGTTTTGCATCATATTTTGCATTTTATACAAAACATGCACGTCACTAGCCCTTGCTTTATTGCTCGTGTCACTGTCGTCGGTTTTCGTTTGGAGAACGTTCTTGTGTGTCTTATACTATTCTCAAAGTGATTTGCTTTTGTCAGAATTCTTTTTCAAATTGTTGTTATTTCTAAGTTTTTGCAGTTCCTTAGCTACAAGGAATCCCCATAGTTTGCACACTCAAAAAAGTTTTTTTTATGTTTGGTTTTACTCATAAAAGTAGGTAGCCAAAAAATTTTCATGCATTTATATTATGTTGTAATAGAAAAATAATGTATATGTAAATGTGTACATATGTATATAATAACTACTATTGAAGTTGTATGGCAGCTACCAGAAAGAGTTAAGCAATTTTAATGAATTTTGTAAAACACATCGTACCTACCAATACATTGGCTTGCGTGAAATTTCAATATCACAGATTTTATAGTTTCTGAGATATAGTCAAATAACTTTTGAAGTTGTGTGGCAGATACCAGAAGCAGCCAGGAAATTTTTACGACTTTTATCAAACACATTAGCCCTAATAATAAATTCGTTTGTGTGAAATTTCAATACTATAGCTTTTATTGTTTCTAAAATATAGTCAAGTAACCTTTGAAGTTGTACGGAAGCTACCAGAAGGAGCCAAGCAATTTCTAAGACTTTTATCAAACACATCTCCCTACTTACATATTTACTTCTGTGAAATTTCAATACCACAGCTTTTATAATTTCGGGGATTCAGCCAAGTAACTTTTGAAGTTGTATGGCGGCTACCAGAAGGAGCCAGGCAATTTCACGTTTATTGCTCTTCATATCAATCGGTCTAATGAAGGCTTCCTTCGAAACGGCAGGGAAAATTCCTGAGGAGGAAGACTCACTGAAGAAAAAAGTTAGCGGAGCCGCTAAAGAAGAACAGGAATACCATCCTCAGGAATTTCAGGAATATCATCAAGCCTTGGAAAAGGTTCACAACCCAAGTTTAGGAGGTATTTTTCCACTGTAGTCGGGTTTGGAAATATGTCGAAAAACATTTAAATTCACTGCAAGAAGAGTACAAGAGTACAATGCCGCGGAAAAATTGCTAAAAGTTTAAAAACCAGAGTTGTTACTCGAAGAACCCTTAAATTTCAAAAAAGTTGCGTAGCTATTACTTTTTCTCTTATGATTATATATATCATAATGTCGTTAAGCTATTAATTTAAAATTAAGCAAGCTGAAAGTTGCGATAATCACTAGCACTTCTCGAAGAAAGATATTTGCGCCGAAATTTGTTTTTTTTTTATATTACGCAACAAATAGCTTTATTTATTAAACCAAGAACATTAATGATTACTTACTTACGATAAATTAACAGATATTTTGAATGAACAAAACGAATCATGACAAAAGGTAGTCAAGGCTACGTTATAAATTGGGCCTTTTTAGAAACTTATAGTAAAATTAAAATTCAGCTCTACAGTACATTTGCTGTATTCAACAAAAAGTTTTGTATCTAACGAATGAATTTTAATATATGCACAAATAATAAGCTAAATAATTTGAAAAATAAACTAATAAACAATTAAAATAAAATATATTTGTGTACCAATTGATGATTTGTATTGTATTGACATAAATAAGTGAAAATCGCATGGTTTGGTATAAATAAAATAAAACAAAACGTTTTAGAAGTTATAGGTCGATTGAATTATACCCTGCACCTTTCATTGTTTTATAGCAATTACTCGAACCTGTGAAACCACTCTTTAGAAACTTCACGGGTATATCTGACCCATAATTGGACACACGACTGAAATGTTTCATGAACCTGACTTTATTATTTTTCCAAATATTTAAAATTAGCTTTTGTGCTTGTATGGAAGCTACCCGAACCGAAGCAATATATGAACCGCTGAACTGGAATATATATATCCACAGCGGAGATGAATCAAGTAATTACAAACTCCATATCAAAGTTAATTTACCCTTCCCGAAGGTGCTGGGTGTAAAAAGCACTTACACTTGAAATATATTTTTATATACACTATAAAAGGGTGTTTCGCATAAAGTGGCAAATAATTTCACGGATGATTCTTTGATCAGTAAAAGGTTGTATGGGTGTTGATATATTTATTTGCGAGCTACAGCTTGTTGAAAAAAAAAGGTACTGGACTTTTCCTACATATAAATAAATGCCTATAACTTCGGAACTATACAACATAGAGTTATCATTAGAAGCTTGTTATACACGCGATTGATTGTTCAGGAGGACCGAAAGAACCCCGCCCTGCGGACACCCTTTTGCAGCGGAGATGAAGAGTATATCGTCAGCTATGGTAGACTTAATAATCCTATCCTGTCGCATCCGATTAACCCATCTGCTAGTCGTCGCATCAATCCCTCGTTTGTGCAACGACTTACAAATGACATGATATGGGGTGTTGTCAAAAGCTCCCTCTATATCAAGGAAGCAGCCAACTGCCACCTCCCGCACTTGCAGTGAGTTTTCAAGGACCCCCACCAGACTCTGCAGAGCGAGTACAGTAGACCTTCCTGACTGATAGGCGTACTGAGATTCATGCAAGGAATTGCTTCCCAGTGCATCGTCCCTTATAAATCTATCAATCACTTTTTCCATTGCTTTCAATAGAAAAGAAGTAAGGCTGATTAGACGGAAAGACCTTGGATGTTTTCTGTGTCGCTTACTCGCCTTCGGAATATACGTCACTTTAGCCACCCTCCATGCCTGAGTGATGTAACCCCACGCATAGCTGGCACGAAAAATTTCCAACAGTGCTCTGGCGATATGCTGGAAATCCCTCTGCAAAAATGTAGGATATGAAAGAGCCCTTCAGGAAGAAAGAGAAAACAGCCCATCTAATCCTGCCCATCGTGAAGACCAGACGGGATCGTTGCCTGTCATCCCTCTTTGGCCAGGATGCCCTCGATTCAGCGACCGCATTTGAGTGATTTCGAAGAATCTCCGAGTCAGAAAAGTGCGTTGACGCCATAAGCTCCAACGTCTGCTTTCCGTTCTCAGTCATGCAGCCATCACGCCGTTCCATTAGTCCCAACCCGCTAGCATACTTTTTGGAAACCACCCTGTGAAGACGCGCACTGCTGGAGAGTTCATCAATGCCCTTGCAGAACGCCCTCCACAAAACTCTTTTCGCTTTCCTAATTTCTTTAGTGTATTTCGTGAATGAGTCTTTATACTCTTCCCACGAACCCGACGCCTCGGCCTTATTGAATAGCTTTCTGGTCTTTAGTCTAAGCCTTGAAAGCTCTTCTTTCCACCACGGGCACTTCCTATTGCTCCGCCTCGGCTTAGCGCGCAGCTCCCATGGTAGGCACTAGTAATAGCCGCCGTCAGAGCCTCGCTGGTCAGTTCGATATCCATCACCGTTCTGACAGAAGCAGGAACGGATCCAATCCCATCCATGAGGAGTTTTTCGAATTGACTCCAATCTGTGGATTGGGGTACACGATACATTTCTTCTGCCAGGCCCCCGGAGACCATGGACATTTCATTTGAGACATGCCATCCACCAACCCTACTGCCGATAAGCTCAGTGCAAAGGTTGATGTCAAGGACCTTTTCCCTAATTGCATTTATAAATGTCGGCCTATTGCCCATTAATTTATTGCCCATTAATTTATTGCTATATATAAATTCAAGTAGGCACTCACTTCTTTTGTTTATGTTTTTGCTTCCCCAGACGGTGTGGTGGGCATTGGCATCACTTCCTATTATCAGTTGGAAGTTCCTCCTTCCACAAAAGTCCACTAGATCCTTTAGTTACTTTTCCGGTTGGCACAGTCCCACGGGAGGTAGGATGAGCACACAATGAACTCTGTCCATATCATACAATAGCTCACCTGTTAGGCCCTTAACCTGATCCTTCACTTTGTAAGGCTCTTGGATAAGGGCGATATCGAGGTGATCCTTCATAAATCTATGAGCTAGAACATCAGTATATCATTTCCTCCGGCTCTTGTCTATGGGCTTTGGCCCTTTAGACAAACACTTTACATGAGCCTTACTTCCCATTGCCACCTTTTTACGCATCTTGGTTGGCGCCTGCCCTGCCACAGCCTCCTTTGCCATCCTAGGTGCCACGCTAGCCCCTCCAACAGCAAATACCGAAGCAGTATCGGGCTTCGCAATGGGCTTGGGCTCTTTTGGTTTACCCGGGACGGTTGTATCCGGCGCGCTAGTCGATGGTCCTGCCGTTTCCGCCGTTTTCGGAGTGACTTCAGACTTTCCAATGAGTTTTGGCTCTTTTGGTTGGCCTGAAGTGCTCGTCGTTGTCGCGGTGGGCGCTGGTTTTTTATTTTGTCCTGCTCTGCCGCCAGCACTTTGAGAGGATTTTCTTCCTTTAACCCGAACAGTAACACGGAAGAAATTCAGGAAAAGTCGGAACACCGCTTTTCGTAGATCTTCCAATCCGGAATCATCCACGGAAAAGGTGATGGACCCGTCCTTTTCCTTATTCATCCTCAGCACCCTCCAAGAACTCATCTTGAGGCTGGGATTTTGCTTCCCTATCCTACTTAGAAATTTGTCCCTGGAGAGACTGACGTTTGTTTCGTCCTTTGGCATGTAGGTGACGCAGATATGCTTTTTGGGCATGTCGTCGCCATCCAGTACCACGACGTTGCAATCGTCCCAAGGCTTTATCTTCCTGTAAACACTGGTTATCCACTCTCTGGTGTTTTGATTGTTGCATGTTACGGATGTCCATCCATCCCTTTGCAACGCTGCAGTGAATTGTGGATGAGAATCTACAACTTTATCCATTTCATCCATGATGGCTAATTTGATTTTCCTCATCTGAACTTCGGATAGCCTTTCCTCTGGATGCAGTTTATGAGTGATGGCCACCGTGACCTGTGCTACTGCATCCCGATAAGAAATCATTTTCGGGTTTTGTTGAGGAATGTTCCCAGGGACCTTTCCCTCAATATTTCCCTTCATTGAACTCTTTTTTGAGGGCCCTACATTAGGGGTATTGTTTTCTGACCTTTCTCTCTTCAATTCAATTCAATTCAATTCAATTTATTCATCCAATCTCAAAATGAGCTTTAAGCTCGTAAAGAGTATAATTACAAAAAATTCTTATAAATATAATAACTGTCAAATATCAGTACAAAATTTTATCCTTCAAATAGTGCAATAATTAATTCATAACAATAACAAAATGAGTAATATTTGGTTTAACTAACAATATTGTATATGATAATTTATTTTGATTAAACATTTTGACGACTAATCATTCTAATAAAACTCTTATATTTTATTTATATAGTATGTGTTAATATGTTGTTTAAATCTATTTATTAGTGTATGACTTTTCAATTCAGCAGGTAGATTGTTATATATTTTATATGCTAAATTGTATACTGTGTCCAAATTATTAAATCTGACATTAGATGATATAATTCTGATATTACCAGCTGTTCTTGTGAAGAGTGAATGCACCAAGCTATTAAATATAGTTTCGATACTGGTATTCGTGTTTTTCGTCATCATTAGGTGTACATGCGTAGCTAACTTACTTTCAATAAACAATTTAATTTGCAATACTTCATGTTTTTTGTGTATTTCTCTAGTTGATTTTCTACTTTCATAACCGTATAAGTTTTTAATTGCTTTGTTTTGGACTCGTTGTAATAGTTCTAAGTTTATATTATATGCATTTCCCCAAATTTGAACTGCGTACATGGTAGTTGAATGAAATAGTGCAAAGTAAACAGACTTTTTTAGTTCATAAGGTAATCTGTTTGATAAAATTCTGAATAACCCAGCAATTCTTCTTCCTTTTTTTATTTGTCCATTAATTTGTTCTTTTCAATCTAGATTATCATCTAGTATAACACCTACATAGTTATACTTATTTATATTTTCAATTTTATGGCTATCATATTCAATATCTAGTTTCTCATTGTATTTATTTTTAAATAAAATGACCTTGGTCTTATTAGTATTAATAGTTAATTTATGATATTCCATCCAATCTTTGATTAGTTCTAAGTCTTGCTTGATAGTTTGTTGTAGTTTTTGATGGTTATTTTCAGCATAAATTATTGCCAAATCATCATCATACATAAATTGCTTACCACGTATTTTTACATCCAGTAGACTACTTAGATAACAGGCAAACAGCGTAGGACCAAGTGAACTTCACTGTATTACTCCGTAAGTTGTATTTTCTAGATCACTTCTTGTATTCTCACATTCAGCACACTGTAGTCTGTTTGACAGGTAGCTTTTGAACCAATTATGCTCGTTTCCTTTAATTCCATTTTCAAATAAAATTCTTAATAGAATGTTTCAATCAACAGAATCGAAGCCCTTACTAACATCAAAAAACACAGCTGCTACTCTTTTTTTCTCGTCGATTCCAGATTGTATTTCTGATACTACATCAAAAAGCGCTGCTTGTGTGCTAGATTTCTGTTTGAATCCATATTGCCTGCTTGACATAAGGTTTGCGTTGTTCAATTAGTATACAAGCTGATTGTTAATATCTGTTTCAATAATTTTACTCAGAAGTGACGAAATAACTATTGGCCTAAAATTTTGTATATCATATTTGTTTCCTTTATTTTTATATATTGGCACTATTCTGCTTAATAATAATAATAATAATAATAATAATAATAATAATAATAATAATAATAATAATAATAATAATAATAATAATAATAATAATAATAATAATAATAATAATAATAATAATAATAATAATAATAATAATAATAATAATAATAATAATAATAATAATAATAATAATAATAATAATAATAATAATAATAATAATAATAATAATAATAATAATAATAATAATAATAATAATAATAATAATAATAATAATAATAATAATAATAATAATAATAATAATAATAATAATAATAATAATAATAATAATAATAATAATAATAATAATAATAATAATAATAATAATAATAATAATAATAATAATAATAATAATAATAATAATAATAATAATAATAATAATAATAATAATAATAATAATAATAATAATAATAATAATAATAATAATAATAATAATAATAATAATAATAATAATAATAATAATAATAATAATAATAATAATAATAATAATAATAATAATAATAATAATAATAATAATAATAATAATAATAATAATAATAATAATAATAATAATAATAATAATAATAATAATAATAATAATAATAATAATAATAATAATAATAATAATAATAATAATAATAATAATAATAATAATAATAATAATAATAATAATAATAATAATAATAATAATAATAATAATAATAATAATAATAATAATAATAATAATAATAATAATAATAATAATAATAATAATAATAATAATAATAATAATAATAATAATAATAATAATAATAATAATAATAATAATAATAATAATAAATAATAATAATAATAATAATAATAATAATAATAATAATAATAATAATAATAATAATAATAATAATAATAATAATAATAATAATAATAATAATAATAATAATAATAATAATAATAATAATAATAATAATAATAATAATAATATAATAATAATAATAATAATAATAATAATAAAAATAATAATAATAATAATAATAATAATAAATAATAATAATAATAATAATAATAATAATAATAATAATAATAATAATAATAATAATAATAATAATAATAATAATAATAATAATAATAATAATAATAATAATAATAATAATAATAATAATAATAATAATAATAATAATAATAATAATAATAATAATAATAATAATAATAATAATAATAATAATAATAATAATAATAATAATAATAATAATAATAATAATAATAATAATAATAATAATAATAATAATAATAATAATAATAATAATAATAATAATAATAATAATAATAATAATAATAATAATAATAATAATAATAATAATAATAAATAATAATAATAATAATAATAATAATAATAATAATAATAATAATAATAATAATAATAATAATAATAATAATAATAATAATAATAATAATAATAATAATAATAATAATAATAATAATAATAATAATAATAATAATAATAATAATAATAATAATAATAATAATAATAATAATAATAATAATAATAATATAATAATAATAATAATAATAATAATAATAATAATAATAATAATAATAATAATAAATAATAATAATAATAATAATAATAATAATAATAATAATAATAATA
>NW_026578251.1:0-34444 GCF_029603195.1 Condylostylus longicornis | reverse complement strand
TGTCACCTGTCACCTGTCACTTGTCACTTGTCACCTGTCACCTGTCACCTGTCACCTGTCACCTGTCACCTGTCACCAGTCACCTGTCACCAGTCACCTGTCACCTGTCACCTGTCACCTGTCACTGTCACCTGTCACCTGTCACCTGTCACTTGTCACCTGTCACCTGTCACTGTCACCTGTCACCTGTCACCTGTCACCTGTCACCTGTCACCTGTCACCTGTCACTGTCACTTGTCAGTTGTCACCTGTCACCTGTCACCTGTCACCTGTCACCTGTCACCTGTCACCTGTCACCTGTCACCTGTCGCCTGTCACCTGTCACCTGTCACCTATCACCTGTCACCTGTCACCTGTCACCTGTCACCTGTCACCTGTCACCTGTCACCTGTCACCTGTCACCTGTCACCTGTCACCTGTCACCTGTCACCTGTCACCTGTCACCTGTCACCTGTCACCTGTCACCTGTCACCTGTCACCTGTCACCTGTCACCTGTCACCTGTCAGCTGTCAGCCTGTCACCTGTCACCTGTCTACCTGTCACCTGTCACCTGTCACCTGTCACCTGTCACCTGTCACCTGTCACCTGTCACCTGTCACCTGTCACCTGTCACCTGTCACCTGTCACCTGTCACCTGTCACCTGTCACCTGTCACCTGTCACCTGTCACCTGTCACCAGTCACCTGTCACCTGTCACCTGTCACCTGTCACCTGTCACCTGTAACCTGTCACCTGTCACCTGTCACCTGTCAACCTGTCACCTGTCACCTGTCACCTGTCACCTGTCACCTGTCACCTGTCACCTGTCACCTGTCACCTGTCACCTGTCACCTGTCACCTGTCACCTGTCACCTGTCACCTGTCACCTGTCACCTGTCACCTGTCACCTGTCACCTGTCACCTGTCACCTGTCCTGTCACCTGTCACCTGTCACCTGTCACCTGTCACCTGTCACCTGTCACCTGTCACCTAGTCACCTGTCACCTGTCACCCGTCACCTGTCACCTGTCACCTGTCACCTGTCACCTGTCACCTGTCACTGTCACATGTTACCTGTCACCTGTCACTTGTGACCTGTCACCTGTCACTTGTCACCTGTCACCTGTCACCTGTCACTTGTCACCTGTCACCTGTCACCTGTCACCTGTCACCTGTCACCTGTCACTGTCACCTGTCACCTGTCACCTGTCACCTGTCACTTGTCACTTGTCATCTGTCACTTGTCACTTGTCACCTGTCACCTGTCACTTGTCACCTGTCACCTGTCACCTGTCACCTGTCACCTGTCACCTGTCACCTGTCACCTGTCACCTGTCACCTGTCACCTGTCATCTGTCACCTGTCACCTGTCACCTATCACCTGTCACCTGTCACCTGTCACCTGTCACCTGTCACTTGTCACTTGTCACCTGTCACCTGTCACCTGTCACCTGTCACCTGTCACCTGTCACCTGTCACCTGTCACCTGTCACCTGTCACCTGTCACCTGTCACCTGTCACTGTCACCTGTCACCTGTCACCTGTCACTTGTCACCTGTCACCTGTCACTTGTCACCTGTCACCTGTCACCTGTCACCTGTCACCTGTCACCTGTCACCTGTCACTGTCTGTCACTTGTCACCTGTCACCTGTCACCTGTCACCTGTCACCTGTCACCTGTCACCTGTCACCTGTCACCTGTCCCTGTCACCTGTCACCTGTCACCTGTCACCTGTCACCTGTCACCTGTCACCTGTCACCTGTCACCTGTCACCTGTCACCTGTCACCTGTCACCTGTCACCTGTCACCTGTCACCTGTCACCTGTCACCTGTCACCTGTCACCTGTCACCTGTCACCTGTCACCTGTCACCTGTCACCTGTCACCTGTCACTTGTCACTTGTCATTTGTCACTTGTCACCTGTCACCTGTCACCTGTCACTTGTCACCTGTCACCTGTCACCTGTCACCTGTCACCTGTCACCTGTCACCTGTCACCTGTCACCTGTCACCTGTCACCTGTCACCTGTCACCTGTCACCTGTCACCTGTCACCTGTCACCTTGTCACTTGTCACCTGTCACCTGTCACCTGTCACCTGTCACCTGTCACCTGTCACCAGTCACCTGTCACCTGTCACCTGTCACCTGTCACTTGTCACTTGTCATCTGTCACTTGTCACTTGTCACCTGTCACCTGTCACTTGTCACCTGTCACCTGTCACCTGTCACCTGTCACCAGTCACCTGTCACCTGTCACCTGTCACCTGTCACTTGTCACTTGTCACCTGTCACATGTCACCTGTCACCTGTCACCTGTCACCTGTCACCTGTCACCTGTCACCTGTCACTTGTCACTTGTCATTTGTCACTTGTCACTTGTCACCTGTCACCTGTCACCTGTCACCTGTCACCTGTCACCTGTCACCTGTCACCTGTCACCTGTCACCTGTCACCTGTCACCTGTCACCTGTCACCTGTCACCTGTCACCTGTCACCTGTCACCTGTCACCTGTCACCTGTCACCTGTCACCTGTCACCTGTCACTTGTCACTTGTCACCTGTCACCTGTCACCTGTCACCTGTCACCTGTCACCTGTCACCTGTCACCAGTCACCTGTCACCTGTCACCTGTCACCTGTCACTTGTCACTTGTCATCTGTCACTTGTCACTTGTCACCTGTCACCTGTCACTTGTCACCTGTCACCTGTCACCTGTCACCTGTCACCAGTCACCTGTCACCTGTCACCTGTCACCTGTCACTTGTCACTTGTCATCTGTCACTTGTCACTTGTCACCTGTCACCTGTCACCTGTCACCTGTCACTTGTCACTTGTCACCTGTCACCTGTCACCTGTCACCTGTCACCTGTCACCTGTCACCTGTCACCTGTCACCTGTCACCTGTCACCTGTCACTTGTCACTTGTCATCTGTCACTTGTCACTTGTCACCTGTCACCTGTCACTTGTCACCTGTCACCTGTCACCTGTCACCTGTCACCTGTCACCTGTCACCTGTCACCTGTCACCTGTCACCTGTCACCTGTCACCTGTCACCTGTCATCTGTCACCTGTCACCTGTCACCTATCACCTGTCACCTGTCACCTGTCACCTGTCACCTGTCACTTGTCACTTGTCACCTGTCACCTGTCACCTGTCACCTGTCACCTGTCACCTGTCACCAGTCACCTGTCACCTGTCACCTGTCACCTGTCACCTGTCACCTGTCACCTGTCACTGTCACCTGTCACCTGTCACCTGTCACTTGTCACCTGTCACCTGTCACTTGTCACCTGTCACCTGTCACCTGTCACCTGTCACCTGTCACCTGTCACCTGTCATTGTCACTTGTCAGTTGTCACCTGTCACCTGTCACCTGTCACCTGTCACCTGTCACCTGTCACCTGTCACCTGTCGCCTGTCACCTGTCACCTGTCACCTATCACCTGTCACCTGTCACCTGTCACCTGTCACCTGTCACCTGTCACCTGTCACCTGTCACCTGTCACCTGTCACCTGTCACCTGTCACCTGTCACCTGTCACCTGTCACCTGTCACCTGTCACCTGTCACCTGTCACCTGTCACCTGTCACCTGTCACCTGTCACCTGTCACCTGTCACCTGTCACCTGTCACCTGTCACCTGTCACCTGTCACCTGTCACCTGTCACCTGTCAGCTGTCAGCTGTCAGCTGTCACCTGTCACCTGTCACCTGTCACCTGTCACCTGTCACCTGTCACCTGTCACCTGTCACCTGTCACCTGTCACCTGTCACCTGTCACCTGTCACCTGTCACCTGTCACCTGTCACCTGTCACCTGTCACCTGTCACCTGTCACCTGTCACCTGTTAACTGTCACCTGTCACCTGTCACCTGTCACCAGTCACCTGTCACCTGTCACCTGTCACCTGTCACCTGTAACCTGTCACCTGTCACCTGTCACCTGTCACCTGTCACCTGTCACCTGTCACCTGTCACCTGTCACTTGTCACCTGTCACCTGTCACCTGTCACCTGTCACCTGTCACCTGTCACCTGTCACCTGTCACCTGTCACCTGTCACCTGTCACCTGTCACCTGTCACCTATCACCTGTCACCTGTCACCCGTCACCTGTCACCTGTCACCTGTCACCTGTCACCTGTCACCTGTCACTGTCACCTGTCACCTGTCACTTGTGACCTGTCACCTGTCACTTGTCACCTGTCACCTGTCACCTGTCACTTGTCACCTGTCACCTGTCACCTGTCACCTGTCACCTGTCACCTGTCACTGTCACCTGTCACCTGTCACCTGTCACCGGTCACTTGTCACTTGTCATCTGTCACTTGTCGCTTGTCACCTGTCACCTGTCACTTGTCACCTGTCACCTGTCACCTGTCACCTGTCACCTGTCACCTGTCACCTGTCACCTGTCACCTGTCACCTGTCATCTGTCACCTGTCACCTGTCACCTATCACCTGTCACCTGTCACCTGTCACCTGTCACCTGTCACTTGTCACTTGTCACCTGTCACCTGTCACCTGTCACCTGTCACCTGTCACCTGTCACCAGTCACCTGTCACCTGTCACCTGTCACCTGTCACCTGTCACCTGTCACTGTCACCTGTCACCTGTCACCTGTCACTTGTCACCTGTCACCTGTCACTTGTCACCTGTCACCTGTCACCTGTCACCTGTCACCTGTCACCTGTCACCTGTCACTGTCACTTGCCAGTTGTCACCTGTCACCTGTCACCTGTCACCTGTCACCTGTCACCTGTCACCTGTCACCTGTCGCCTGTCACCTGTCACCTGTCACCTATCACCTGTCACCTGTCACCTGTCACCTGTCACCTGTCACCTGTCACCTGTCACCTGTCACCTGTCACCTGTCACCTGTCAGCTGTCAGCTGTCACCTGTCACCTGTCACCTGTCACCTGTCACCTGTCACCTGTCACCTGTCACCTGTCACCTGTCACCTGTCACCTGTCACCTGTCACCTGTCACTGTCACCTGTCACCTGTCACCTGTCACCTGTCACCTGTCACCTGTCACCTGTCACCTGTCACCTGTCACCTGTCACCTGTCACCTGTCACCTGTCAGCTGTCACCTGTCACCTGTCACCTGTCACCTGTCACCTGTCACCTGTCACCTGTCACTGTCACCTGTCACCTGTCACTTGTGACCTGTCACCTGTCACTTGTCACCTGTCACCTGTCACCTGTCACTTGTCACTTGTCACCTGTCACCTGTCACCTGTCACCTGTCACCTGTCACCTGTCACCTGTCACTGTCACCTGTCACCTGTCACCTGTCACCTGTCACTGGTCACTTGTCATCTGTCACTTGTCACTTGTCACCTGTCACCTGTCACTTGTCACTTGTCACCTGTCACCTGTCACCTGTCACATGTCACCTGTCACCTGTCACCTGTCACCTGTCACCTGTCACCTGTCACCTGTCACCTGTCACCTGTCACCTGTCACCTATCACCTGTCACCTGTCACCTGTCACCTGTCACTTGTCACCTGTCACCAGTCACCTGTCACCTGTCACCTGTCACCTGTCACCTGTCACCTGTCACTGTCACCTGTCACCTGTCACCTGTCACTTGTCACCTGTCACCTGTCACTTGTCACCTGTCACCTGTCACCTGTCACCTGTCACCTGTCACCTGTCACCTGTCACCTGTCACTGTCACTTGTCAGTTGTCACCTGTCACCTGTCACCTGTCACCTGTCACCTGTCACCTGTCACCTGTCACCTGTCACCTGTCACCTGTCACCTGTCACCTGTCACCTGCCGCCTGTCACCTGTCACCTATCACCTGTCACCTGTCATCTGTCACCTGTCACCTGTCACCTGTCACCTGTCACCTGTCACCTGTCACCTGTCACCTGTCACCTGTCACCTGTCACCTGTCACCTGTCACCTGTCATCTGTCACCTGTCACCTGTCACCTATCACCTGTCACCTGTCACCTGTCACCTGTCACCTGTCACTTGTCACTTGTCACCTGTCACCTGTCACCTGTCACCTGTCACCTGTCACCAGTCACCTGTCACCTGTCACCTGTCACCTGTCACCTGTCACCTGTCACTGTCACCTGTCACCTGTCACCTGTCACTTGTCACCTGTCACCTGTCACTTGTCACCTGTCACCTGTCACCTGTCACCTGTCACCTGTCACCTGTCACCTGTCACCTGTCACCTGTCACTGTCACTTGTCAGTTGTCACCTGTCACCTGTCACCTGTCACCTGTCACCTGTCACCTGTCACCTGTCACCTGTCACCTGTCGCCTGTCACCTGTCACCTGTCACCTATCACCTGTCACCTGTCACCTGTCACCTGTCACCTGTCACCTGTCACCTGTCACCTGTCTCCTGTCACCTGTCAGCTGTCAGCTGTCACCTGTCACCTGTCACCTGTCACCTGTCACCTGTCACCTGTCACCTGTCACCTGTCACCTGTCACCTGTCACCTGTCACCTGTCACTGTCACCTGTCACCTGTCACCTGTCACCTGTCACCTGTCACCTGTCACCTGTCACCTGTCACCTGTCACCTGTCACCTGTCAGCTGTCACCTGTCACCTGTCACCTGTCACCTGTCACTGTCACCTGTCACCTGTCACTTGTGACCTGTCACCTGTCACTTGTCACCTGTCACCTGTCACCTGTCACTTGTCACTTGTCACCTGTCACCTGTCACCTGTCACCTGTCACCTGTCACCTGTCACTGTCACCTGTCACCTGTCACCTGTCACCTGTCACTGGTCACTTGTCATCTGTCACTTGTCACTTGTCACCTGTCACCTGTCACTTGTCACTTGTCACCTGTCACCTGTCACCTGTCACATGTCACCTGTCACCTGTCACCTGTCACCTGTCACCTGTCACCTGTCACCTGTCACCTGTCACCTGTCACCTGTCACCTATCACCTGTCACCTGTCACCTGTCACCTGTCACCTGTCACCTGTCACCTGTCACTTGTCACCTGTCACCTGTCACTTGTCACCTGTCACCTGTCACCTGTCACCTGTCACCTGTCACCTGTCACCTGTCACGTGTCACTGTCACTTGTCAGTTGTCACCTGTCACCTGTCACCTGTCACCTGTCACCTGTCACCTGTCACCTGTCACCTGTCACCTGTCACCTGTCACCTGTCACCTGTCACCTGTCACCTGTCACCTGTCACATGTCACCTGTCACCTGTCACCTGTCACCTGTCACCTGTCACCTGTCACCTGTCACCTGTCACCTGTCACCTGTCACCTATCACCTGTCACCTGTCACCTGTCACCTGTCACCTGTCACCTGTCACCTGTCACTTGTCACCTGTCACCTGTCACTTGTCACCTGTCACCTGTCACCTGTCACCTGTCACCTGTCACCTGTCACCTGTCACCTGTCACCTGTCACCTGTCACTGTCACTTGTCAGTTGTCACCTGTCACCTGTCACCTGTCACCTGTCACCTGTCACCTGTCACCTGTCACCTGTCACCTGTCACCTGTCACCTGTCACCTGTCACCTGTCACCTGTCACCTGTCACCTGTCACCTGTCACCTGTCACCTGTCACTCTCACCTGTCACCTGTCACCTGTCACCTGTCACCTGTCACCTGTCACCTGTCACCTGTCACCTGTCAGCTGTCACCTGTCACTGTCACCTGTCATCTGTCACCTGTCACCTGTCACCTGTCATCTGTCACCTGTCACCTGTCACCTGTCACCTGTCACCTGTCACCTGTCACCTGTCACCTGTCACCTGTCACCTGTCACCTGTCACCTGTCACCTGTCACCTGTCACCTGTCACCTGTCACCTGTCACTGTCACCTGTCACCTGTCACCTGTCACCTGTCACTTGTCACCTGTCACCTGTCACCTGTCACTTGTCACCTGTCACCTGTCACCTGTCACCTGTCACCTGTCACCTGTCACCTGTCATCTGTCACCTGTCACCTGTCACCTGTCACCTGTCACTGTCACCTGTCACCTGTCACCTGTCACCTGTCACCTGTCACCTGTCACCTGTCACCTGTCACCTGTCACCTGTCACTTGTCACTTGACACCTGTCACTTGTCACTTGTCACCTGTCACCTGTCACTTGTCACTTCTCACCTGTCACCTGTCACCTGTCACCTGTCACCTGTCACCTGTCACCTGTTACCTGTCACCTGTCACCTGTCACCTGTCACCTGTCACCTGTCACCTGTCACCTGTCACCTGTCACCTGTCACCTATCACCTGTCACCTGTCACCTGTCACTTGTCACCTGTCACCTGTCACCTGTCACCTGTCACCTGTCACCTGTCACCTGTCACCTGTCACCTGTCACATGTCACCTGTCACCTGTCACCTGTCACCTGTCACCTGTCACCTGTCACCTGTCACCTGTCACCTGTCACCTGTCACCTATCACCTGTCACCTGTCACCTGTCACCTGTCACCTGTCACCTGTCACCTGTCACTTGTCACCTGTCACCTGTCACTTGTCACCTGTCACCTGTTACCTGTCACCTGTCACCTGTCACCTGTCACCTGTCACCTGTCACTGTCACTTGTCAGTTGTCACCTGTCACCTGTCACCTGTCACCTGTCACCTGTCACCTGTCACCTGTCACCTGTCACCTGTCACCTGTCACCTGTCACCTGTCACCTGTCACCTGCCGCCTGTCACCTGTCACCTATCACCTGTCACCTGTCACCTGTCACCTGTCACCTGTCACCTGTCACCAGTCACCTGTCACCTGTCACCTGTCACCTGTCACCTGTCACCTGTCACCTGTCACTTGTCACCTGTCACCTGTCACCAGTCACTGTCACCTGTCACCTGTCACCTGTCACAAGTCACCTGTCATCTGTCACCTGTCACCTGTCACCTGTCACCTGTCACCTGTCACCTGTCAATTGTCACCTGTCACCTGTCACCTGTCACCTGTCACTCTCACCTGTCACCTGTCACCTGTCACCTGTCACCTGTCACCTGTCACCTGTCACCTGTCACCTGTCAGCTGTCACCTGTCACTGTCACCTGTCACCTGTCACCTGTCACCTGTCACCTGTCACCTGTCACCTGTCACCTGTCACCTGTCACCTGTCACCTGTCACCTGTCACCTGTCACTGTCACCTGTCACCTGTCACCTGTCACCTGTCACTTGTCACCTGTCACCTGTCACCTGTCACTTGTCACCTGTCACCTGTCACCTGTCACCTGTCACCTGTCACCTGTCACCTGTCATCTGTCACCTGTCACCTGTCACCTGTCACCTGTCACTGTCACCTGTCACCTGTCACCTGTCACCTGTCACCTGTCACCTGTCACCTGTCACCTGTCACCTGTCACCTGTCACCTGTCACTTGTCACTTGACACCTGTCACTTGTCACTTGTCACCTGTCACCTGTCACTTGTCACTTCTCACCTGTCACCTGTCACCTGTCACCTGTCACCTGTCACCTGTCACCTGTTACCTGTCACCTGTCACCTGTCACCTGTCACCTGTCACCTGTCACCTGTCACCTGTCACCTGTCACCTGTCACCTATCACCTGTCACCTGTCACCTGTCACTTGTCACCTGTCACCTGTCACCTGTCACCTGTCACCTGTCACCTGTCACCTGTCACCTGTCACCTGTCACTTGTCATCTGTCAATTGTCACTTGTCACTTGTCACCTGTCACCTGTCACCTGTCACCTGTCACCTGTCACCTGTCACCTGTCACCTGTCACCTGTCACCTCTCACCTGTCACCTGTCACCTGTCACCTGTCACCTGTCACCTGTCACCTGTCACCTGTCACTTGTCACCTGTCACCTGTCACCTGTCACCTGTCACCTGTCACCTGTCACCTGTCACCTGTCACCTGTCACCTGTCACCTGTCACCTGTCACCTGTCACCTGTCACCTGTCACCTGTCACCTGTCACCTGTCACCTGTCACCTGTCACCTGTCACCTGTCACCTGTCACCTGTCACCTGTCACCTGTCACCTGTCACTGTCACCTGTCACCTGTGACCTGTCACCTGTCACTTGTGACCTGTCACCTGTCACCTGTCACTTGTCACCTGTCACCTGACACTTGTCACTTGTCACCTGTCACCTGTCACCTGTCACCTATCACCTATCACCTGTCACTGTCACCTGTCACCTGTCAGTTGTCACTTGTCATCTGTCACTTGTCACTTGTCACCTGTCACCTGTCACCTGTCACCTGTCACCTGTCACCTGTCACCTGTCACCTGTCACCTGTCACCTGTCACCTGTCACCTGTCACCTGTCACCTGTCACCTGTCACCTGTCACCTGTCACCTGTCACTTGTCACCTGTCACCTGTCACCTGTCACCTGTCACCTGTCACCTGTCACCTGTCACCTGTCACCTGTCACCTGTCACCTGTCACCTGTCACCTGTCACCTGTCACCTGTCACCTGTCACCTGTCACCTGTCACCTGTCACCTGTCACCTGTCACCTGTCACCTGTCACCTGTCACCTGTCACCTGTCACCTGTCACCTGTCACCTGTCACCTGTCACCTGTCACCTGTCACCTGTCACCTGTCACCTGTCACCTGTCACCTGTCACCTGTCACATGTCACCTGTCACTGTCACCTGTCACCTGTGACCTGTCACCTGTCACTTGTGACCTGTCACCTGTCACTTGTCACCTGTCACCTGACACTTGTCACTTGTCACCTGTCACCTGTCACCTGTCATATATCACCTGTCACCTGTCACTGTCACCTGTCACCTGTCAGTTGTCACTTGTCATCTGTCACTTGTCACTTGTCACTTGTCACCTGTCACCTGTCACTTGTCACCTGTCACCTGTCACCTGTCACCTGTCACCTGTCACCTGTCACCTGTCACCTGTCACCTGTCACCTGTCACCTGTCACCTGTCACCTGACACCTGTCACCTGTCACCTGTCACCTATCACCTGTCACCTGTCACCTGTCACTTGTCACCTGTCACCTGTCACCTGTCACCTGTCACCTGTCACCTGTCACCTGTCACCAGTCACCTGTCACCTGTCACCTGTCACCTGTTACCTGTCACTGTCACCTGTCACCTGTCACCTGTCACTTGTCACCTGTCAGCTGTCACTTGTCACCTGTCACCTGGCACCTGTCACCTGTCACCTGTCACCTGTCACTGTCACCTGTCACCTGTCACCTGTCACCTGTCACCTGTCACCTGTCACCTGTCACCTGTCACCTGTCACCTGTTACCTGTCACCTGTCGCCTGTCACCTGTCACCTGTCACCTATCACCTGTCACCTGTCACCTGTCACCTGTCACCTGTCACCTGTCACTGTCACCTGTCACCTGTCACCTGTCATCTGTCACCTGTCACCTGTCACCTGTCATCTGTCACCTGTCATCTGTCACCTGTCACCTGTCACCTGTCACCTGTCACCTGTCAACTGTTACCTGTCACCTGTCACCTGTCACCTGTCACCTGTCACCTGTCACCTGTCACTGTCACCTGTCATCTGTCACCTGTCACCTGTCACCTGTCATCTGTCACCTGTCATCTGTCACCTGTCACCTGTCACCTGTCACCTGTCACCTGTCACCTGTCACCTGTCACCTGTCACCTGTCACCTGTCACCTGTCACCTGTCACTGTCACCTGTCATCTGTCACCTGTCACCTGTCACCTGTCACCTGTCACCTGTCACCTGTCACCTGTCACCTGTCACCTGTCACCTGTCACCTGTCACCTGTCACCTGTCACCTGTCACCTGTCATCTGTCACCTGTCACCTGTCACCTGTCACCTGTCACAGTCACCTGTCACCTGTCACCTGTCACCTGTCACCTGTCACCTGTCACTGTCACCTGTCATCTGTCACCTGTCACCTGTCACCTGTCACCTGTCATCTGTCACTTTTCACCTGTCACCTGTCACCTGTCACCTGTCACCTGTCACCTGTCATCTGTCACCTGTCACCTGTCACCTGTCACCTGTCACCTGTCACTGTCACCTGTCACCTGTCACCTGTCACCTGTCACCTGTCACCTGTCACCTGTCACCTGTCACCTGTCACCTGTCACCTGTCACCTGTCACCTGTCACCTGTCACCTGTCACCTGTCACCTGTCACCTGTCACCTGTCACCTGTCACCCGTCACCTGTCACCTGTCACCTGTCACCTATCACCTGTCACCTGTCACCTGTCACCTGTCACCTGTCACCTGTCACCTGTCACCTGTCACCTGTCACCTGTCACCTGTCACCTGTCACTTGTCACCTGTCACCTGTCACCTGTCACTTGTCACTTGTCACCTGTCACCTGTCACCTGTCACCTGTCACCTGTCACCTGTCACCTGTCACCTGTCACCTGTCACCTGTCACCTGTCACCTGTCACCTGTCACCTGTCACCTGTCACCTGTCACCTGTCACCTGTCACCTGTCACTTTCACCTGTCACCTGTCACCTGTCACCTGTCACCTGTCAACTGTCACCTGTTACCTGTCACCTGTCACCTTTCACTGTCACCTGTCACCTGTCACTTTCACCTGTCACCTGTCAACTGTCACCTGTCACCTGTCACCTGTCACCTGTCACCTGTCACCTGTCACCTGTCACCTGTCACCTGTCACCTGTCACCTGTCACCTGTCACCTGTCACCTGTCACCTGTCACCTGTCACCTGTCACCTGTCACTTTCACCTGTCACCTGTCACCTGTCACCTGTCACCTGTCACCTGTCACCTGTCACCTGTCACCTGTCACCTGTCACCTGTCACCTGTCACCTGTCACCTGTCACCTGTCACCTGTCACCTGTCACCTGTCACCTGTTACCTGTCACCTGTCACCTGTCACCTGTCACCTGTCACTTTCACCTGTCACCTGTCACCTGTCACCTGTCACCTGTCAACTGTCACCTGTCACCTGTTACCTGTCACCTGTCACCTTTCACTGTCACCTGTCACTTTCACCTGTCACCTGTCAACTGTCACCTGTCACCTGTCACCTGTCACCTGTCACCTGTCACCTGTCACCTGTCACCTGTCACCTGTCACCTGTCACCTGTCACCTGTCACCTGTCACCTGTCACCTGTCACCTGTCACTTTCACCTGTCACCTGTCACCTGTCACCTGTCACCTGTCACCTGTCACCTGTCACCTGTCACCTGTCACCTGTCACCTGTCACCTGTCACCTGTCACCTGTCACCTGTCACCTGTCACCTGTTACCTGTCACCTGTCACCTGTCACCTGTCACCTGTCACTTTCACCTGTCACCTGTCACCTGTCACCTGTCACCTGTCACCTGTCAACTGTCACCTGTCACCTGTTACCTGTCACCTGTCACCTTTCACTGTCACCTGTCACTTTCACCTGTCACCTGTCAACTGTCACCTGTCACCTGTCACCTGTCACCTGTCACCTGTCACCTGTCACCTGTCAACTGTCATCTGTCATCTGTTACCTGTCACCTGTCACCTGTCACCTGTCACGTGTCACCTGTCACCTGTCACTTGTCACCTGTCAACTGCCACCTGTCACCTGTCACTTGTCACCTGTCACCTGTCACCTGTCATCTGTCACCTGTCACGTGTCACCTGTCACCTGTCACTTGTCACCTGTCACCTGTCACCTGTCACCTGTCACCTGTCACCTGTCACCTGTCACCTGTCACCTATCACTGTCACCTGTCAATTGTCAACTGCCACCTGTCACCTGTCACTTGTCACCTGTCACCTGTCACGTGTCATCTGTCACCTGTCACTTGTCACCTGTCACCTGTCACCTGTCACCTGTCACCTGTCACCTGTCACTTTCACCTGTCACCTGTCACTTGTCACCTTTCACCTGTCACCTGTCACCTGTCACCTGTCACCTCTCAATTGTCACCTGTCACCTGTCACCTGTAACCTGTCACCTGTCACCTGTCACCTGTCACCTGTCACCTGTCACCTGTCACCTGTCACCTGTCACCTGTCACCTGTCACCTGTCACCTGTCACCTGTCAATTGTCACCTTTCACTGTCACCTGTCACCTGTCACTTTCACCTGTCACCTGTCACTTGTCACCTTTCACCTGTCACCTGTCACCTGTCACCTGTCACCTGTCAATTGTCACCTGTCACCTGTCACCTGTCACCTGTCACCTGTCACCTGTGACCTGTCACCTGTCACCTGTCACCTGTCACCTGTCACCTGTCACCTGTCACCTGTCACCTGTCACCTATCACCTGTCACCTGTCACCTGTCACCTGTCACCTGTCACCTGTCACCTGTCACCTGTCACCTGTCACCTGTCACCTGTCACCTGTCACCTGTCACCTGTCACCTGTCACTTTCACCTGTCACCTGTCACCTGTCACCTGTCACCTGTCACCTGTTACCTGTCACCTGTCACCTGTCACCTGTCACCTGTCACTTTCACCTGTCACCTGTCACCTGTCACCTGTCACCTGTCAACTGTCACCTGTCACCTGTTACCTGTCACCTGTCACCTTTCACTGTCACCTGTCACCTGTCACTTTCACCTGTCACCTGTCAACTGTCACCTGTCACCTGTCACCTGTCACCTGTCACCTGTCACCTGTCACCTGTCAACTGTCATCTGTCATCTGTTACCTGTCACCTGTCACCTGTCACCTGTCACGTGTCACCTGTCACCTGTCACTTGTCACCTGTCACCTGTCACCTGTCACCTGTCACCTGTCACCTGTCACCTGTCACCTGTCACCTGTCACCTATCACTGTCACCTGTCAATTGTCAACTGCCACCTGTCACCTGTCACTTGTCACCTGTCACCTGTCACGTGTCATCTGTCACCTGTCACTTGTCACCTGTCACCTGTCACCTGTCACCTGTCACCTGTCACCTGTCACCTGTCACCTGTCACCTGTCACCTGTCACCTGTCCCCTGTCACCTGTCACCTGTCACCTGTCACCTGTCACCTGTCACCTGTCACCTGTCACCTGTCACTTGTCCCCTGTCACCTGTCACCTGTCACCTGTCACCTGTCACCTGTCACCTGTCACCTGTCAACTGTCATCTGTCATCTGTCACCTGTCACCTGTCACCTGTCACCTGTTACCTGTCACCTGTCGCCTGTCACCTGTCACCTGTCACCTATCACCTGTCACCTGTCACCTGTCACCTGTCACCTGTCACTGTCACCTGTCACCTGTCACCTGTCATCTGTCACCTGTCACCTGTCACCTGTCATCTGTCACCTGTCATCTGTCACCTGTCACCTGTCACCTGTCACCTGTCACCTGTCACCTGTCAACTGTTACCTGTCACCTGTCACCTGTCACCTGTCACCTGTCACCTGTCACCTGTCACCTGTCACCTGTCACCTGTCACTGTCACCTGTCATCTGTCACCTGTCACCTGTCACCTGTCATCTGTCACCTGTCATTTGTCACCTGTCACCTGTCACCTGTCACCTGTCACCTGTCACCTGTCACCTGTCACCTGTCACCTGTCACCTGTCACTGTCACCTGTCATCTGTCACCTGTCACCTGTCACCTGTCACCTGTCACCTGTCACCTGTCACCTGTCACCTGTCACCTGTCACCTGTCACCTGTCACCTGTCACCTGTCACCTGTCACCTGTCACCTGTCACCTGTCACCTGTCACCTGTCACAGTCACCTGTCACCTGTCACCTGTCACCTGTCACCAGTCACCTGTCACTGTCACCTGTCATCTGTCACCTGTCACCTGTCACCTGTCACCTGTCATCTGTCACTTGTCACCTGTCACCTGTCACCTGTCACCTGTCACCTGTCACCTGTCACCTGTCATCTGTCACCTGTCACCTGTCACCTGTCACCTGTCACTGTCACCTGTCACCTGTCACCTGTCACCTGTCACCTGTCACCTGTCACCTGTCACCTGTCACCTGTCACCTGTCACCTGTCACCTGTCACCTGTCACCTGTCACCTGTCACCTGTCACCTGTCACCTGTCACCTGTCACCTGTCACCTGTCACCTGTCACCTGTCACCTGTCACCTGTCACCTGTCACCTGTCACCTGTCACCTGTCACCTATCACCTGTCACCTGTCACCTGTCACCTGTCACCTGTCACCTGTCACCTGTCACCTGTCACCTGTCACCTGTCACCTGTCACTTGTCACTTGTTACCTGTCACCTGTCACTTGTCACTTGTCACCTGTCACCTGTCACCTGTCACCTGTCACCTGTCACCTGTCACCTGTCACCTGTCACCTGTCACCTGTCACCTGTCACCTGTCACCTGTCACCTGTCACCTGTCACCTGTCACCTGTCACCTGTCACCTGTCACCTGTCACCTGTCACCTGTCACCTGTCACCTGTCACCTGTCACCTGTCACCTGTCACCTGTCACCTGTCACCTGTCACCTGTCACCTGTCACTTGTCACCTGTCACCTGTCACCTGTCACCTGTCACCTGTCACCTGTCACCTGTCACTTGTGACCTGTCACCTGTCACCTGTCACCTGTCACCTGTCACTTGTCAACTGTCACCTGTCACCTGTCACCTGTCACCTGTCACCTGTCACCTGTCAACTGTCATCTGTCACCTGTCACCTGTCACCTGTCACCTGTCACCTGTCACCTGTCACCTGTCACTTGTCACCTGTCACCTGTCACCTGTCACCTGTCACCTGTCACCTGTCACCTGTCACCTGTCACCTGTCACCTGTCACCTGTCACCTGTCACCTGTCACCTGTCACCTGTCACCTGTCACCTGTCACCTGTCACCTGTCACCTGTCACCTGTCACCTGTCACCTGTCACCTGTCACCTGTTACCTGTCACCTGTCGCCTGTCACCTGTCACCTGTCACCTGTCACCTATCACCTGTCACCTGTCACCTGTCACCTGTCACCTGTCACCTGTCACTGTCACCTGTCACCTGTCACCTGTCATCTGTCACCTGTCACCTGTCACCTGTCATCTGTCACCTGTCATCTGTCACCTGTCACCTGTCACCTGTCACCCGTCACCTGTCACCTGTCAACTGTTACCTGTCACCTGTCACCTGTCACGTGTCACCTGTCACCTGTCACCTGTCACCTGTC
This sequence comes from Condylostylus longicornis, assembly GCF_029603195.1. Taxonomy (NCBI): domain Eukaryota; kingdom Metazoa; phylum Arthropoda; class Insecta; order Diptera; family Dolichopodidae; genus Condylostylus; species Condylostylus longicornis. The sequence goes on along the minus strand of NW_026578251.1, from coordinate 17,435 downwards.
ACTGTCACCTGTCATCTGTCACCTGTCACCTGTCACCTGTCATCTGTCACCTGTCATCTGTCACCTGTCACCTGTCACCTGTCACCTGTCACCTGTCACCTGTCACCTGTCACCTGTCACCTGTCACCTGTCACCTGTCACCTGTCATCTGTCACCTGTCACCTGTCACCTGTCACCTGTCACCTGTCATCTGTCACTTGTCACCTGTCACCTGTCAACTGTCACTTGTCCTTGTCACCTGTCACCTGTCACCTGTCACCTGTCACCTGTCACCTGTCACCTGTCACCTGTCACCTGTCACCTGTCACCTGTCACCTGTCACCTGTCACCTGTCACCTGTCACCTGTCACCTGTCACCTGTCACCTGTCACCTGTCACCTGTCACCTGTCACCTGTCACCTGTCACCTGTCACCTGTCACCTGTCACCTGTCACCTGTCACCTGTCACCTGTCACCTGTCACCTGTCACCTGTCACTTGTCACCTGTCACCTGTCACCTGTCACCTGTCACCTGTCACCTGTCACCTGTCACTTGTGACCTGTCACCTGTCACCTGTCACCTGTCACCTGTCACCTGTCACCTGTCACTTGTCAACTGTCACCTGTCACCTGTCACCTGTCACCTGTCACCTGTCACCTGTCACCTGTCAACTGTCATCTGTCACCTGTCACCTGTCACCTGTCACCTCTCACCTGTCACCTGTCACCTGTCACCTGTCACCTGTCACCTGTCACCTGTCACCTGTCACCTGTCACCTGTCACCTGTCACCTGTCACCTGTCACCTGTCACCTGTCACCTGTCACCTGTCACCTGTCACCTGTCACCTGTCACTTGTCACCTGTCACCTGTCACCTGTCACCTGTCACCTGTCACCTGTCACCTGTCACCTGTCACCTGTCACCTGTCACCTGTCACCTGTCACCTGTCACCTATCACTGTCACCTGTCACCTGTCACCTGTCACTTGTCACCTGCCACCTGTCACCTGTCACTTGTCACCTGTCACCTGTCACCTGTCACTGTCACCTGTCACCTGTCACCTGTCACCTGTCACCTGTCACCTGTCACCTGTCACCTGTCACCTGTCACCTGTCACCTGTCACCTGTCACCTGTCACCTGTCACCTGTCACCTGTCACCTGTCACCTGTCACCTGTCACCTGTCACCTGTCACCTGTCACCTGTCACCTGTCACCTGTCACCTGTCACTTTCACCTGTCACCTGTCACCTGTCACCTGTCACCTGTCACCTGTCACCTGTCACCTGTCACCTGTCACCTGTCACCTGTCACCTGTCACCTGTCACCTGTCACCTGTCACTTTCACCTGTCACCTGTCACCTGTCAACTGTCACCTGTCACCTGTTACCTGTCACCTGTCACCTGTCACCTGTCACCTGTCACCTTTCACTGTCACCTGTCACCTGTCACTTTCACCTGTCACCTGTCACTTGTCACCTTTCACCTGTCACCTGTCACCTGTCACCTGTCACCTCTCAATTGTCACCTGTCACCTGTCACCTGTAACCTGTCACCTGTCACCTGTCACCTGTCACCTGTCACCTGTCACCTGTCACCTGTCACCTGTCACCTGTCACCTGTCACCTGTCACCTGTCACCTGTCACCTGTCACCTGTCAATTGTCACCTTTCACTGTCACCTGTCACCTGTCACTTTCACCTGTCACCTGTCACTTGTCACCTTTCACCTGTCACCTGTCACCTGTCACCTGTCACCTGTCAATTGTCACCTGTCACCTGTCACCTGTCACCTGTCACCTGTCACCTGTCACCTGTCACCTGTCACCTGTCACCTGTCACCTGTCACCTGTCACCTGTCACCTGTCACCTGTCACCTGTCACCTATCACCTGTCACCTGTCACCTGTCACCTGTCACCTGTCACCTGTCACCTGTCACCTGTCACCTGTCACCTGTCACCTGTCACTTTCACCTGTCACCTGTCACCTGTCACCTGTCACCTGTCACCTGTTACCTGTCACCTGTCACCTGTCACCTGTCACCTGTCACTTTCACCTGTCACCTGTCACCTGTCACCTGTCACCTGTCAACTGTCACCTGTCACCTGTTACCTGTCACCTGTCACCTTTCACTGTCACCTGTCACCTGTCACTTTCACCTGTCACCTGTCAACTGTCACCTGTCACCTGTCACCTGTCACCTGTCACCTGTCACCTGTCACCTGTCACCTGTCAACTGTCATCTGTCATCTGTTACCTGTCACCTGTCACCTGTCACCTGTCACGTGTCACCTGTCACCTGTCACCTGTCACCTGTCACCTGTCACCTGTCACTTGTGACCTGTCACCTGTCACCTGTCACCTGTCACCTGTCACCTGTCACCTGTCACTTGTCAACTGTCACCTGTCACCTGTCACCTGTCACCTGTCACCTGTCACCTGTCACCTGTCAACTGTCATCTGTCACCTGTCACCTGTCACCTCTCACCTGTCACCTGTCACCTGTCACCTGTCACCTGTCACCTGTCACCTGTCACCTGTCACCTGTCACCTGTCACCTGTCACCTGTCACCTGTCACCTGTCACCTGTCACCTGTCACCTGTCACCTGTCACCTGTCACCTGTCACTTGTCACCTGTCACCTGTCACCTGTCACCTGTCACCTGTCACCTGTCACCTGTCACCTGTCACCTGTCACCTGTCACCTGTCACCTGTCACCTGTCACCTATCACTGTCACCTGTCACCTGTCACCTGTCACTTGTCACCTGCCACCTGTCACCTGTCACTTGTCACCTGTCACCTGTCACCTGTCACTGTCACCTGTCACCTGTCACCTGTCACCTGTCACCTGTCACCTGTCACCTGTCACCTGTCACCTGTCACCTGTCACCTGTCACCTGTCACCTGTCACCTGTCACCTGTCACCTGTCACCTGTCACCTGTCACCTGTCACCTGTCACCTGTCACCTGTCACCTGTCACCTGTCACCTGTCACTTTCACCTGTCACCTGTCACCTGTCACCTGTCACCTGTCACCTGTCACCTGTCACCTGTCACCTGTCACCTGTCACCTGTCACCTGTCACCTGTCACCTGTCACCTGTCACCTGTCACTTTCACCTGTCACCTGTCACCTGTCAACTGTCACCTGTCACCTGTTACCTGTCACCTGTCACCTGTCACCTGTCACCTGTCACCTTTCACTGTCACCTGTCACCTGTCACTTTCACCTGTCACCTGTCACTTGTCACCTTTCACCTGTCACCTGTCACCTGTCACCTGTCACCTCTCAATTGTCACCTGTCACCTGTCACCTGTAACCTGTCACCTGTCACCTGTCACCTGTCACCTGTCACCTGTCACCTGTCACCTGTCACCTGTCACCTGTCACCTGTCACCTGTCACCTGTCACCTGTCACCTGTCAATTGTCACCTTTCACTGTCACCTGTCACCTGTCACTTTCACCTGTCACCTGTCACTTGTCACCTTTCACCTGTCACCTGTCACCTGTCACCTGTCACCTGTCAATTGTCACCTGTCACCTGTCACCTGTCACCTGTCACCTGTCACCTGTCACCTGTCACCTGTCACCTGTCACCTGTCACCTGTCACCTGTCACCTGTCACCTGTCACCTGTCACCTGTCACCTATCACCTGTCACCTGTCACCTGTCACCTGTCACCTGTCACCTGTCACCTGTCACCTGTCACCTGTCACCTGTCACCTGTCACTTTCACCTGTCACCTGTCACCTGTCACCTGTCACCTGTCACCTGTTACCTGTCACCTGTCACCTGTCACCTGTCACCTGTCACTTTCACCTGTCACCTGTCACCTGTCACCTGTCACCTGTCAACTGTCACCTGTCACCTGTTACCTGTCACCTGTCACCTTTCACTGTCACCTGTCACCTGTCACTTTCACCTGTCACCTGTCAACTGTCACCTGTCACCTGTCACCTGTCACCTGTCACCTGTCACCTGTCACCTGTCACCTGTCAACTGTCATCTGTCATCTGTTACCTGTCACCTGTCACCTGTCACCTGTCACGTGTCACCTGTCACCTGTCACTTGTCACCTGTCACCTGTCACCTGTCACCTGTCACCTGTCACCTGTCACCTGTCACCTGTCACCTATCACTGTCACCTGTCAATTGTCAACTGCCACCTGTCACCTGTCACTTGTCACCTGTCACCTGTCACGTGTCATCTGTCACCTGTCACTTGTCACCTGTCACCTGTCACCTGTCACCTGTCACCTGTCACCTGTCACCTGTCACCTGTCACCTGTCACCTGTCACCTGTCCCCTGTCACCTGTCACCTGTCACCTGTCACCTGTCACCTGTCACCTGTCACCTGTCACCTGTCCCCTGTCACCTGTCACCTGTCACCTGTCACCTGTCACCTGTCACCTGTCACCTGTCAACTGTCATCTGTCATCTGTTACCTGTCACCTGTCACCTGTCACCTGTCACGTGTCACCTGTCACCTGTCACTTGTCACCTGTCACCTGTCACCTGTCACCTGTCACCTGTCACCTGTCACCTGTCACCTGTCACCTGTCACCTGTCACCTGTCACCTGTCAACTGTCATCTGTCATCTGTTACCTGTCACCTGTCACCTGTCACCTGTGACCTGTCACCTGTCACCTGTCACCTGTCACCTGTCACCTGTCCCCTGTCACCTGTCACCTGTCACCTGTCACCTGTCACCTGTCACCTCTCACCTGTCAACTGTCATCTGTCATCTGTTACCTGTCACCTGTCAGCTGTCACCTGTCACGTGTCATCTGTCACCTGTCACTTGTCATCTGTCACCTGTCACCTGTCACCTGTCACCTGTCAACTGTCATCTGTCATCTGTTACCTGTCACCTGTCACTGTCACCTGTCACGTGTCACCTGTCACCTGTCACTTGTCACCTGTCACCTGTCACCTGTCACCTGTCACCTGTCACCTGTCACCTGTCACCTGTCACCTGTCACCTGTCACCTGTCACCTATCACTGTCACCTGTCAATTGTCAACTGCCACCTGTCACCTGTCACTTGTCACCTGTCACCTGTCACCTGTCACCTGTCACCTGTCACTGTCACCTGTCACCTGTCACCTGTCACCTGTCACCTGTCACCTGTCACCTGTCACCTGTCACCTATCACCTGTCACCTATCACGTGCCACCTGTCACCTGTCACTTGTCACCTGTCACCTGTCACCTGTCACCTGTCTCTGTCACCTGTCACCTGTCACCTGTCACCTGTCACCTGTCACCTGTCACCTGTCACCTGTGACCTGTGACCTGTCACCTGTCACTGTCACCTGTCACCTGTCACCTGTCACTGTCACCTGTCACCTGTCACCTGTCACTTGTGCCCTGTCACCTGTCACCTGTCACTTGTCACCTGTCACTTGTCACTTGTCACCTGTCACCTGTCACCTGTCACTGTCACCTGTCACCTGTCACCTGTCACCTGTCACCTGTCACCTGTCACTGTCACCTGTCACCTGTCACCTGTCACCTGTCACCTGTCACCTGTCACCTGTCACCTGTCACCTGTCACCTGTCACCTGTCACCTGTCACCTGTCACCTGTCACCTGTCACCTGTCACCTGTCACCTGTCACCTGTCACCTGTCACCTGTCACCTGTCACCTGTCACCTGTCACCTGTCACCTGTCACCTATCACTGTCACCTGTCAATTGTCAACTGCCACCTGTCACCTGTCACCTGTCACCTGTCACCTGTCATCTGTCACCTGTCACCTGTCACCTGTCACTTGTCACCTGTCACCTGTCACCTGTCACCAGTCACCTGTCACTGTCACCTGTCACCTGTCACCTGTCACCTGTCACCTGTCACCTGTCACCTGTCACCTGTCACCTGTCACCTGTCACCTGTCACCTGTCACCTGTCACCTGTCACCTGTCACCTGTCACCTGTCACCTGTCACCTGTCACGTGCCACCTGTCACCTGTCACTTGTCACCTGTCACCTGTCAACTGTCACTGTCACCTGTCACCTGTCACCTGTCACCTGTCACCTGTCACCTGTCACCTGTCACCTGTCACCTGTCACCTGTCACCTGTCACCTGTCACCTGTCACCTGTCACCTGTCACCTGTCACTTTCACCTGTCACCTGTCACCTGTCACCTGTCAACTGTCACCTGTCACCTGTTACCTGTCACCTGTCACCTGTCACCTGTCACCTTTCACTGTCACCTGTCACCTGTCACTTTCACCTGTCACCTGTCACTTGTCACCTTTCACCTGTCACCTGTCACCTGTCACCTGTCACCTGTCAATTGTCACCTGTCACCTGTCACCTGTAACCTGTCACCTGTCACCTGTCACCTGTCACCTGTCACCTGTCACCTGTCACCTGTCACCTGTCACCTGTCACCTGTCACCTGTCACCTGTCACCTGTCACCTGTCACCTGTCACCTGTCACCTGTCACCTGTCACCTGTCACCTGTCACCTTTCACTGTCACCTGTCACCTGTCACTTTCACCTGTCACCTGTCACTTGTCACCTTTCACCTGTCACCTGTCACCTGTCACCTGTCAATTGTCACCAGTCACCTGTCACCTATCACCTGTCACCTGTCACCTGTCACCTGTCACCTGTCACCTGTCACCTGTCACCTGTCACCTGTCACCTGTCACCTGTCACCTGTCACCTGTCACCTGTCACCTGTCACCTGTGACCTGTCACTTTCACCTGTCACCTGTCACCTGTCACCTGTCACCTGTCACCTGTCACCTGTCACCTGTCACCTGTCACCTGTCACCTGTCACCTGTCACCTGTCACCTGTCACTTTCACCTGTCACCTGTCACCTGTCACCTGTCAACTGTCACCTGTCACCTGTTACCTGTCACCTGTCACCTGTCACCTGTCACCTGTCACCTGTCACCTGTCACCTGTCACCTTTCACTGTCACCTGTCACCTGTCACTTTCACCTGTCACCTGTCAACTGTCACCTGTCACCTGTCACCTGTCACCTGTCACCTGTCACCTGTCAACTGTCATCTGTCATCTGTTACCTGTCACCTGTCACCTGTCACCTGTCACGTGTCACCTGTCACCTGTCACTTGTCACCTGCCACCTGTCACCTGTCACCTGTCACCTGTCACCTGTCACCTGTCACCTGTCACCTGTCACCTGTCACCTGTCACCTGTCACCTATCACTGTCACCTGTCAATTGTCAACTGCCACCTGTCACCTGTCACTTGTCACCTGTCACCTGTCACGTGTCACCTGTCACCTGTCACTTGTCACCTGTCACCTGTCACCTGTCACCTGTCACCTGTCACCTGTCACCTGTCACCTGTCACCTGTCACCAGTCACCTGTCACCTGTCCCCTGTCACCTGTCACCTGTCACCTGTCACCTGTCACCTGTCACCTGTCACCTGTCACCTGTCCCCTGTCACCTGTCACCTGTCACCTGTCACCTGTCACCTGTCACCTGTCAACTGTCATCTGTCATCTGTTACCTGTCACCTGTCACCTGTCACGTGTCACCTGTCACCTGTCACCTGTCACCTGTCACCTGTCACCTGTCACTTGTCACCTGTCACCTGTCACCTGTCACCTGTCACCTGTCACCTGTCACCTGTCAACTGTCATCTGTCATCTGTTACCTGTCACCTGTCACCTGTCACCTGTTACCTGTCACGTGTCTCCTGTCACTTGTCACCTGTCACCTGTCACCTGTCACCTGTCACCTGTCACCTGTCACCTGTCACCTGTCACCTGTCACCTGTCACCTGTCACCTGTCCCCTGTCACCTGTCACCTATCACTGTCACCTGTCAATTGTCAACTGCCACCTGTCACCTGTCACTTGTCACCTGTCACCTGTCACCTGTCACCTGTCACCTGTCACTGTCACCTGTCACCTGTCACCTGTCACCTGTCACCTGTCACCTGTCACCTGTCACCTGTCACCTGTCACCTGTCACCTGTCACCTGTCAACTGTCACCTGTCACCTGTCACCTGTCACCTGTCACCTGTCACCTGTCACCTGTCACCTGTCACGTGCCACCTGTCACCTGTCACTTGTCACCTGTCACCTGTCACCTGTCACTGTCACCTGTCACCTGTCACCTGTCACCTGTCACCTGTCACCTGTCACCTGTCACCTGTCACCTGTCACCTGTCACCTGTCACCTGTCACCTGTCACCTGTCACCTGTCACCTGTCACCTGTCACCTGTCACCTGTCACCTGTCACCTGTCACCTGTCACTTGTCACCTGTCACCTGTCACTTGTCACTTGTCACCTGTCACCTGTCACCTGTCACCTATCACCTGTCACCTGTCACTGTCACCTGTCACCTGTCACCTGTCACCTGTCAGTTGTCACTTGTCATCTGTCACTTGTCACTTGTCACCTGTCACCTGTCACTTGTCACCTGTCACCTGTCATCTGTCACCTGTCACCTGTCACCTGTCACCTGTCACCTGTCACCTGTCACCTGTCACCTGTCACCTGTCACCTGTCACCTGTCACCTGTCACCTGTCACCTGTCACCTGTCACCTGTCACCTGTCACCTGTCACCTGTCACCTGTCACCTGTCACCTGTCACCTGACACCTGTCACCTGTCACCTGTCACCTATCACCTGTCACCTGTCACCTGTCACCTGTCACCTGTCACCTGTCACCTGTCACCTGTCACCTGTCACCTGTCACCTGTCACCTGTCACCTATCACTGTCACCTGTCAATTGTCAACTGCCACCTGTCACCTGTCACTTGTCACCTGTCACCTGTCACGTGTCACCTGTCACCTGTCACTTGTCACCTGTCACCTGTCACCTGTCACCTGTCACCTGTCACCTGTCACCTGTCACCTGTCACCTGTCACCAGTCACCTGTCACCTGTCCCCTGTCACCTGTCACCTGTCACCTGTCACCTGTCACCTGTCACCTGTCACCTGTCACCTGTCCCCTGTCACCTGTCACCTGTCACCTGTCACCTGTCACTTGTCACCTGTCACCTGTCACTTGTCATCTGTTACCTGTCACCTGTCACCTGTCACGTGTCACCTGTCACCTGTCACCTGTCACCTGTCACCTGTCACCTGTCACTTGTCACCTGTCACCTGTCACCTGTCACCTGTCACCTGTCACCTGTCACCTGTCAACTGTCATCTGTCATCTGTTACCTGTCACCTGTCACCTGTCACCTGTTACCTGTCACGTGTCTCCTGTCACTTGTCACCTGTCACCTGTCACCTGTCACCTGTCACCTGTCACCTGTCACCTGTCACCTGTCACCTGTCACCTGTCACCTGTCACCTGTCCCCTGTCACCTGTGACCTATCACTGTCACCTGTCAATTGTCAACTGCCACCTGTCACCTGTCACTTGTCACCTGTCACCTGTCACCTGTCACCTGTCACCTGTCACTGTCACCTGTCACCTGTCACCTGTCACCTGTCACCTGTCACCTGTCACCTGTCACCTGTCACCTGTCACCTGTCACCTGTCACCTGTCAACTGTCACCTGTCACCTGTCACCTGTCACCTGTCACCTGTCACCTGTCACCTGTCACCTGTCACGTGCCACCTGTCACCTGTCACTTGTCACCTGTCACCTGTCACCTGTCACTGTCACCTGTCACCTGTCACCTGTCACCTGTCACCTGTCACCTGTCACCTGTCACCTGTCACCTGTCACCTGTCACCTGTCACCTGTCACCTGTCACCTGTCACCTGTCACCTGTCACCTGTCACCTGTCACCTGTCACTTGTCACCTGTCACCTGTCACTTGTCACTTGTCACCTGTCACCTGTCACCTGTCACCTATCACCTGTCACCTGTCACTGTCACCTGTCACCTGTCACCTGTCACCTGTCAGTTGTCACTTGTCATCTGTCACTTGTCACTTGTCACCTGTCACCTGTCACTTGTCACCTGTCACCTGTCATCTGTCACCTGTCACCTGTCACCTGTCACCTGTCACCTGTCACCTGTCACCTGTCACCTGTCACCTGTCACCTGTCACCTGTCACCTGTCACCTGTCACCTGTCACCTGTCACCTGACACCTGTCACCTGTCACCTGTCACCTATCACCTGTCACCTGTCACCTGTCACTTGTCACCTGTCACCTGTCACCTGTCACCTGTCACCTGTCACCTGTCACCTGTCACCTGTCACCTGTCACCTGTCACCAGTCACCTGTCACCTGTCACCTGTCACCTGTTACCTGTCACTGTCACCTGTCACCTGTCACCTGTCACTTGTCACCTGTCAGCTGTCACTTGTCACCTGTCACCTGTCACCTGTCACCTGTCACCTGTCACCTGTCACCTGTCACCTGTCACTGTCACCTGTCACCTGTCACCTGTCACCTGTCACCTGTCACCTGTCACCTGTCACCTGTCACCTGTCACCTGTCACCTGTCACCTGTCACCTGTCACCTGTCACCTGTCACCTGTCACCTGTCCCCTGTCACCTGTCACCTGTCACCTGTCACCTGTCCCCTGTCACCTGTCACCTGTCACCTGTCACCTGTCACCTGTCACCTGTCACCTGTCACCTGTCACCTGTCACCTGTCACCTGTCACCTGTCACCTGTCACCTGTCACCTGTCACCTGTCACCTGTCACCTGTCACCTGTCACCTGTCACCTGTCACCTGTCACCTGTCACCTGTCACCTGTCACCTGTCACCTGTCACCTGTCACTTGTCACCTGTCACCTGTCACTTGTCACTTGTCACCTGTCATCTGTCACCTGTCACCTATCACCTGTCACCTGTCACTGTCACCTGTCACCTGTCACCTGTCAGTTGTCACTTGTCATCTGTCACTTGTCACTTGTCACCTGTCACCTGTCACCTGTCACCTGTCACCTGTCACCTGACACCTGTCACCTGTCACCTGTCACCTATCATCTGTCACCTGTCACCTGTCACTTGTCACCTGTCACCTGTCACCTGTCACCTGTCACCTGTCACCTGTCACCTGTCACCTGTCACCAGTCACCTGTCACCTGTCACCTGTCACCTGTTACCTGTCACTGTCACCTGTCACCTGTCACTTGTCACTTGTCACCTGTCAGCTGTCACTTGTCACCTGTCACCTGTCACCTGTCACCTGTCACCTGTCACCTGTCACCTGTAACCTGTCACTGTCACCTGTCACCTGTCACCTGTCACCTGTCACCTGTCACCTGTCACCTGTCACCTGTCACCTGTCACCTGTCACCTGTCACCTGTCACCTGTCACCTGTCACCTGTCACCTGTCACCTGTCACCTGTCACCTGTCACCTGTCACTTGTCACTTGTCACTTGTCACCTGTCACTTGTCACCTGTCACCTGTCACCTGTCACCTGTCACCTGTCACCTGTCACCTGTCACCTGTCACCTGTCACCTGTCACCTGTCACCTGTCACCTGTTACCTGTCACCTGTCGCCTGTCACCTGTCACCTGTCACCTGTCACCTATCACCTGTCACCTGTCACCTGTCACCTGTCACCTGTCACCTGTCACCTGTCACCTGTCACTTGTCACCTGTCACCTGTCATCTGTCACCTGTCACTTGTCACCTGTCACCTGTCACCTGTCACTGTCACCTGTCACCTGTCACCTGTCACCTGTCACCTGTCACCTGTCACCTGTCACCTGTCACCTGTCACCTGTCACCTGTCACCTGTCACCTGTCACCTGTCACCTGTCACCTGTCACCTGTCACCTGTCACCTGTCACCTGTCACCTGTCACCTGTCACCTGTCACCTGTCACCTGTCACCTGTCACCTGTCACCTGTCACCTGTCACCTGTTACCTGTCACCTGTCACCTGTCACCTGTCACCTGTCACCTGTCACCTGTCACCTGTCACCTGTCACCTGTCACCTGTCACCTGTCACTTGTCACCTGTCATCTGTCACCTGTCACCTGTCACCTGTCACTGTCACCTGTCATCTGTCACCTGTCACCTGTCACCTGTCATCTGTCACCTGTCACCTGTCACCTGTCACCTGTCACCTGTCACCTGTCACCTGTCACCTGTTACCTGTCACCTGTCACCTGTCACCTGTCACCTGTCACCTGTCACCTGTCCCCTGTCACCTGTCACCTATCACTGTCACCTGTCAATTGTCAACTGCCACCTGTCACCTGTCACTTGTCACCTGTCACCTGTCACCTGTCACCTGTCACCTGTCACTGTCACCTGTCACCTGTCACCTGTCACCTGTCACCTGTCACCTGTCACCTGTCACCTGTCACCTGTCACCTGTCACCTGTCACCTGTCACCTGTCACCTGTCACCTGTCACCTGTCACCTGTCACCTGTCACCTGTCACCTGTCACCTGTCACCTGTCACGTGCCACCTGTCACTTGTCACCTGTCACCTGTCACCTGTCACTGTCACCTGTCACCTGTCACCTGTCACCTGTCACCTGTCACCTGTCACCTGTCACCTGTCACCTGTCACCTGTCACCTGTCACCTGTCACCTGTCACCTGTCACCTGTCACCTGTCACCTGTCACCTGTCACCTGTCACCTGTCACCTGTCACCTGTCACTTGTCACCTGTCACCTGTCACTTGTCACTTGTCGCCTGTCACCTGTCACCTGTCACCTATCACCTGTCACCTGTCACTGTCACCTGTCACCTGTCACCTGTCACCTGTCAGTTGTCACTTGTCATCTGTCACTTGTCACTTGTCACCTGTCACCTGTCACTTGTCACCTGTCACCTGTCATCTGTCACCTGTCACCTGTCACCTGTCACCCTACACCTGTCACCTGTCACCTGTCACCTGTCACCTGTCACTTGTCACCTGTCACCTGTCACCTGTCACCTGTCACCTGTCACCTGACACCTGTCACCTGTCACCTGTCACCTATCACCTGTCACCTGTCACCTGTCACTTGTCACCTGTCACCTCTCACCTGTCACCTGTCACCTGTCACCTGTCACCTGTCACCTGTCACCAGTCACCTGTCACCTGTCACCTGTCACCTGTTACCTGTCACTGTCACCTGTCACCTGTCACTTGTCACTGTCAGCTGTCACTTGTCACCTGTCACCTGTCACCTGTCACCTGTCACTGTCACCTGTCACCTGTCACCTGTCACCTGTCACCTGTCACCTGTCACCTGTCACCTGCAACCTGTCACCTGTCACCTGTCACCTGTCACCTGTCACCTGTCACCTGTCACCTGTCACCTGTCACCTGTCACCTGTCACCTGTCACCTGTCACTTGTCACTTGTCACTTGTCACCTGTCACCTGTCACCTGTCACCTGTCACCTGTCACCTGTCACCTGTCACCTGTCACCTGTCACCTGTCACCTGTCACCTGTCACCTGTCACCTGTCACCTGTCACCTGTTACCTGTCACCTGTCGCCTGTCACCTGTCACCTGTCACCTGTCACCTATCACCTGTCACCTGTCACCTGTCACCTGTCACCTGTCACCTGTCACCTGTCACCTGTCACTTGTCACCTGTCACCTGTCATCTGTCACCTGTCACTTGTCACCTGTCACCTGTCACTGTCACCTGTCACCTGTCACCTGTCACCTGTCACCTGTCACCTGTCACCTGTCACCTGTCACCTGTCACCTGTCACCTGTCACCTGTCACCTGTCACCTGTCACCTGTCACCTGTCACCTGTCACCTGTCACCTGTCACCTGTCACCTGTCACCTGTCACCTGTCACCTGTCACCTGTCACCTGTCACCTGTCACCTGTCACCTGTCACCTGTCACCTGTCACCTGTTACCTGTTACCTGTCACCTGTCACCTGTCACCTGTCACCTGTCACCTGTCACCTGTCACCTGTCACCTGTCACCTGTCACTTGTCACCTGTCATCTGTCACCTGTCACCTGTCACCTGTCACTGTCACCTGTCATCTGTCACCTGTCACCTGTCATCACTGTCACCTGTCATCTGTCACCTGTCACCTGTCACCTGTCATCTGTCACCTGTCATCTGTCACCTGTCACCTGTCACCTGTCACCTGTCACCTGTCAACTGTTACCTGTCACCTGTCATCTGTCACCTGTCATCTGTCACCTGTCACCTGTCACCTGTCACCTGTCACCTGTCAACTGTTACCTGTCACCTGTCACCTGTCACCTGTCACCTGTCACCTGTCACCTGTCACCTCTCACCTGTCACCTGTCACTGTCACCTGTCATCTGTCACCTGTCACCTGTCACCTGTCATCTGTCACCTGTCATCTGTCACCTGTCACCTGTCACCTGTCACCTGTCACCTGTCAATTGTCACCTGTCACCTGTCACCTGTCACCTGTCACCTGTCACCTGTCACTGTCACCTGTCATCTGTCACCTGTCACTTGTCACCTGTCACCTGTCACCTGTCACCTGTCACCTGTCACTGTCACCTGTCACCTGTCACCTGTCACCTGTCACCTGTCACCTGTCACCTGTCACCTGTCACCTGTCACCTGTCACCTGTCACCTGTCACCTGTCACCTGTCACCTGTCACCTGTCACCTGTCACCTGTCACCTGTCACCTGTCACCTGTCACCTGTCACGTGCCACCTGTCACTTGTCACCTGTCACCTGTCACCTGTCACTGTCACCTGTCACCTGTCACCTGTCACCTGTCACCTGTCACCTGTCACCTGTCACCTGTCACCTGTCACCTGTCACCTGTCACCTGTCACCTGTCACCTGTCACCTGTCACCTGTCACCTGTCACCTGTCACCTGTCACCTGTCACTTGTCACCTGTCACCTGTCACTTGTCACTTGTCACCTGTCACCTGTCACCTGTCACCTATCACCTGTCACCTGTCACTGTCACCTGTCACCTGTCACCTGTCACCTGTCAGTTGTCACTTGTCATCTGTCACTTGTCACTTGTCACCTGTCACCTGTCACTTGTCACCTGTCACCTGTCATCTGTCACCTGTCACCTGTCACCTGTCACCCTACACCTGTCACCTGTCACCTGTCACCTGTCACCTGTCACCTGTCACCTGTCACCTGTCACCTGTCACCTGTCACCTGTCACCTGACACCTGTCACCTGTCACCTGTCACCTATCACCTGTCACCTGTCACCTGTCACTTGTCACCTGTCACCTCTCACCTGTCACCTGTCACCTGTCACCTGTCACCTGTCACCTGTCACCAGTCACCTGTCACCTGTCACCTGTCACCTGTTACCTGTCACTGTCACCTGTCACCTGTCACTTGTCACTGTCAGCTGTCACTTGTCACCTGTCACCTGTCACCTGTCACCTGTCACTGTCACCTGTCACCTGTCACCTGTCACCTGTCACCTGTCACCTGTCACCTGTCACCTGCAACCTGTCACCTGTCACCTGTCACCTGTCACCTGTCACCTGTCACCTGTCACCTGTCACCTGTCACCTGTCACCTGTCACCTGTCACCTGTCACTTGTCACTTGTCACTTGTCACCTGTCACCTGTCACCTGTCACCTGTCACCTGTCACCTGTCACCTGTCACCTGTCACCTGTCACCTGTCACCTGTCACCTGTCACCTGTCACCTGTCACCTGTCACCTGTCACCTGTTACCTGTCACCTGTCGCCTGTCACCTGTCACCTGTCACCTGTCACCTATCACCTGTCACCTGTCACCTGTCACCTGTCACCTGTCACCTGTCACCTGTCACCTGTCACTTGTCACCTGTCACCTGTCATCTGTCACCTGTCACTTGTCACCTGTCACCTGTCACTGTCACCTGTCACCTGTCACCTGTCACCTGTCACCTGTCACCTGTCACCTGTCACCTGTCACCTGTCACCTGTCACCTGTCACCTGTCACCTGTCACCTGTCACCTGTCACCTGTCACCTGTCACCTGTCACCTGTCACCTGTCACCTGTCACCTGTCACCTGTCACCTGTCACCTGTCACCTGTCACCTGTCACCTGTCACCTGTCACCTGTCACCTGTCACCTGTTACCTGTTACCTGTCACCTGTCACCTGTCACCTGTCACCTGTCACCTGTCACCTGTCACCTGTCACCTGTCACCTGTCACTTGTCACCTGTCATCTGTCACCTGTCACCTGTCACCTGTCACTGTCACCTGTCATCTGTCACCTGTCACCTGTCACCTGTCATCTGTCACCTGTCATCTGTCACCTGTCACCTGTCACCTGTCACCTGTCACCTGTCAACTGTTACCTGTCACCTGTCACCTGTCACCTGTCACCTGTCACCTGTCACCTGTCACCTCTCACCTGTCACCTGTCACTGTCACCTGTCATCTGTCACCTGTCACCTGTCACCTGTCATCTGTCACCTGTCATCTGTCACCTGTCACCTGTCACCTGTCACCTGTCACCTGTCAATGTCACCTGTCACCTGTCACCTGTCACCTGTCACCTGTCACCTGTCACCTGTCACCTGTCACTGTCACCTGTCACCTGTCACCTGTCACCTGTCACCTGTCACCTGTCACCTGTCACCTGTCACCTGTCACCTGTCACCTGTCACCTGTCACCTGTCACCTGTCACCTGTCACCTGTCACCTGTCACCTGTCACCTGTCACCTGTCACCTGTCACCTGTCACCTGTCACCTGTCACCTGTCACCTGTCACCTGTCACCTGTCACCTGTCACCTGTCACCTGTCACCTGTCACCTGTCACCTGTCACCTGTCACCTGTCACCTGTCACCTGTCACCTGTCACCTGTCACCTGTCACCTGTCACCTGTCACCTGTCACCTGTCACCTGTCACCTGTCCTGTCACCTGTCACCTGTCCACCTGTCACCTGTCACCTGTCACCTGTCACCTGTCACCTGTCACCTGTCACCTGTCACCTGTCACCTGTCACCTGTCACCTGTCACCTGTCACCTGTCACCTGTCACCTGTCACCTGTCACCTGTCACCTGTCACCTGTCACCTGTCACCTGTCACCTGTCACTTGTCACCTGTCACCTGTCACCTGTCACCTGTCACCTGTCACTGTCAACTGTCACCTGTCACCTGTCACCTGTCACCTGTCACCTGTCACCTGTCACCTGTCACCTGTCAACTGTCATCTGTCACCTGTCACCTGTCACCTGTCACCTGTCACCTGTCACCTGTCACCTGTCACCTGTCACCTGTCACCTGTCACCTGTCACCTGTCACCTGTCACTTGTCACCTGTCACCTGTCACCTGTCACCTGTCACCTGTCACCTGTCACCTGTCACCTGTCACCTGTCACCTGTCACCTGTCACCTGTCACCTATCACTGTCACCTGTCACCTGTCACCTGTCACCTGTCACCTGTCACCTGTCACCTGTCACCTGTCACCTGTCACCTGTCACTTTCACCTGTCACCTGTCACCTGTCACCTGTCACCTGTCACCTGTCACCTGTCACTTTCACCTGTCACCTGTCACCTGTCACCTGTCACCTGTCAACTGTCACCTGTCACCTGTTACCTGTCACCTGTCACCTGTCACCTGTCACCTGTCACCTTTCACT